>NC_056726.1:524128369-524428369 GCF_019279795.1 Protopterus annectens | reverse complement strand
CCCCCAAAAAAAAAATATACAAGTGGCACAAACTTCATCCTGCCTTGTCACTCGACAGGTATTAGCATATGCATGTTCATTTCATGTGCAGTACACTAGGCTGCTGTCCTCAATCACAGAAGATGGTGGAAAAAAGTTCAATAGCAAGAAATTCAGAAATAAAATGTTATTTAAAAAGGTAACCATTGCATTTTTTTAAATAATGGCTTTGTATAACAGCAACAAAACACTCATGTTTGTGGATAATTTTGGTTTACCCATGGTTGGCTCGCTAATTTGAACACTCAGGAATCATCCTCATGATCAAATTATGCCAGCTGTGGGAAAACCTATCAGTGCCCACGTCCAGTAATGGATTATTGCTAAATTAAGCAACCCAGTGCAGGGAATTCTTAATTTAACGTATTTTTCATCTCTTTTATATAATACGATATCATCTAAATGGATCACAAATTAGCATACCATATCAAAAATAAACTAAGACTTTTACCTATTTTCTTTGTTCAGAGGTATAGTTTGTTTTAAAACAGAATTACACACACCTTTTAATAACACCAAATATGTACTCATTTCTGTGTATAACTCCAAGTATACTGTACTTCACAGTTTAATTACAAATAGTTGAAAATCAGATTGCAACTCAAAGCTTTGAATAACTACTACACGTTTTTTTTGTTTTTTTTTAACAACAAAAGTATCAGACAGCTATAACAACCAACTTGCAAAGGTTCAAGCTGCTAGACAGAGGCCTCGATAGAGTGGGCTTTGACCTGCCTGGAACAGTTCTGTTATGATGAGTATAACAAAAGGTAATATAGTCTTAGACAACCATTTGGAAAGAGTCTATTTTGACACAGATTGTTCCTTCCTTTTACCTTCACAAGAAATAAAATTGATCTGAATATGTGAAAGATTTATGTCTGTCAAGATAGTACCTGAATCATCTGTAGACATCCAAAGTATGGGAGTATCCTTTTTCCTTCATTTTTAAATTCGGAAAAAGAAAACAAGAGAGATGGACAGTTTGGCTTAAAGTAAACTTGGATACCCCTTTAGGCATAATAGAAGGTTTAGTTCTCAAAGAAACACTGTCCCTGTGGAAAATAACATAGATTTTACTCACCATAAGACCTTGAAACTCAGGCACTCTTCTTGCAGAGGTCAGAGGAATCAGCAAAATTGTTTTCCATGTTAAGAATGCCAAGTTAAGCAGGTTAGCTGGTTCAAATGGAGCAAGTGCTATCTTCTCTGATACAAAATTAATATCCCACGGAAGGGCCACTGGTTTACTTGGAGGCCTAAAGTGCAAAATGAGAAGTTATGTACCTACCATAACGTTCCATGTTAGTTGTCTTCTCTCGCCTTCTTTCTTGCTGGATGGGTTCGGAGACGATCCTCGGCTCCGACTCGGCCACTTTCTAAAGCTCGAGAGCTAATTTTACCGGCTCGAGGCAACCCTATATCCCATGATGCTAGGCGATAACTACCCAGATCTCGTTTGGTAGCTAAAGAAAAATTATGCAATATAGTCCTCCAACTGGAGAGGAGGAGGAAAAAGGGAATAATCCCGCCAAAGAAACCAATCTAATCTAGTGACACTAGGACAAGCTATTTGGCTGGAAATGCTAGATCAGGACTCTTCAAGGAAGAGGAACAATCTTCTCGGTCTGTCCAGGCTAGGGGGATGGTGGGCGGGACGCAAGAAAGAAGGCAAGAGAAGACAACTAACATGGAACGTTATGGTAGGTACATAACTTCTCAATGTTAAGTTGTCAATCTCGCTTTCATTCTTGCTGGATGCGACCGCGTCCCTAGCACCTTCATCCTGGGTGGCTCAATGGAACAGACTCTTGAGAACAGTGGAACCAAAATTTGCCCTGTTTCTGGAGGCCAAGTCCAATTTGTAATGCGAAACAAAGGTATGAGGAGAGGCCCATGTGGCTGCTGCACAAATAGTGTCTATTGGTAGTCTAGCTTGAAAAGCTGTAGATGTAGCTAGTGCTCTAGCTGAATGGGCTTTTGGCCTAGAAGTCAACTCTCTACCTCTGAGTTGATAAATACATGTAATCCCAGAAGACAGCCACCTAGATAGGGTTACCTTAGATACCGGAAGGCCTTTCCTGTTCTCTGCATACGATAAAAACAGTTGATCAGATTTCCTGATTGGTTTGGTTCTGTCCAAATAATATCAGAGCTGGCAATGAACATCCAGATAATGTAGTTTTTGCTCCACTCTATTAGTATAATTTGGGAAAAAAACTGGGAGATCAATAGATTGATTTAAGTTTGTCTGCGACGCCACCTTGGGTAAGAAAGATGGATTAGTCCTTAGAGAAACTCTGTCTTTGTGGAAGATTAAGTAGGGAGGACGAATGCAGAGGGCATGAAGCTCAGATACTCTCCTAGCAGAAGTAATGGCGACTAGGAAGAGTGTCTTCCAGGAAAGAAATTTCAATGAACAGGAAGCCGCAGGTTCAAAGGGGGGAAGAATCAAGGATGTTAAGACTAAATTTAGATCCCACTGTGGTGGAGGGTCTTTGATCGGAGGCTTAAGTAAAAATACACCTCCAAGGAATGCCTTGCAAAGCTTATGGGACATGATGTTGTGGTCCGACAAGCCTATATGAAAATTTGAAATGGCTGCCAACTGAACTTTTACTGTGGAGGAAGAAGATCCTGAGTGAAAAATTTCAGCTAGGAAGTCCAAGACCGAATGAATCGGAGCAGTAAAGGGATCTATATTTCTAGCTTTTGCCCAGAAGGAGAAACGTTGCCATTTACTAGTGTAAATCCTTCTGGTGGAAGATTTAAGGGAAGCTACTATGATATGCCGGACGGGATTAGAAATCATAGGAAGCCTGGCTAGGGATGGAAGTGGAGCAACCAAGCAGTGAGGTTGAGAGAAGGTATGGATTGGTGCAGCTGCCCCGACTGGTGGGTCAAAAGATCTGGAACCGGGTCCAGATGCCAAGGCTGTACCAAAAGATAACGATGCAGGAACAGAAACCATATCTGTCGAGGCCAATAAGGGGCAATGAGAATCATCTTGGCTCTCAAGGCGGTTGCTTTCTGAATTACTTTTGGTATTAGAGGAAAAGGTGGAAAGGCATAGAGAAGTCCCCAGGGCCAATCTTGGACTAGAGCATCTCTGGGGGGATGGCCTGGAAGGGGGAAGAGGGTAAAGAAGTCGGGGCATTTGCTGTTTTGAGGCGTAGCAAAAAGATCGCAGCAAGGAAGGCCCCACTTCTGAAAAATCTCTTCCATCACAGATTGAGAGACCACTCGTGAGGCATGAGAATAGCTCTGCTCAACATGTCCGCTATGATGTTGGACTTCCCGGGGATATGCGTTGCTATCAGAAACCGCTGAGAAGAGACTGCCCACTGCCAAAGTCTGAGTGCCTCTCGACACAGGGGATAGGACTTGGTTCTGCCCTGCTTGTTGATATACCACACTACGGACATATTGTCCGTTTGGATTGCAATAGTCCCCAGGGGAAGAGAGTCGTGGAGGGCTTGCAACGTTAAAAGCACTGCTCTCATCTCCAGGACATTTATATGCAGGTGGCATTCGAAAGGTTGCCAAGTGCCATGGACCATCCTGCCCTGAAAATGCCCCCCCCCCCACCCGATCAGAGAGGCATCCGATGTAACCGTGGTGACCGGGGAGGGAGGAACAAAGGGTCTGCCTTGATGGACTTGAGGGGACAATATCCACCAGGACAGATGCCTTTTGCAAGCTGGAGTTATCATGATCCTGTGATGCATAGGGAGTCTTTGAAAAGACCATTGGGCGAAAAGCATCCACTGTAGGAGACGCATGTAAAAGCGGGCAAGGGGAAGAAGTGTTATAGTGGCTGCCATAAGACCCAATACTTTCAGGACATACCTGGCCTGAATTTTGTCGCTCTGAAGAGGAACATGGATGTGGTTTTGAATATCTAAGACCCTTTGATCTGTTAACTTTGCTGAAAGTTGTACGGTGTCCAAATTGGCGCCTATAAAGGTAATAGATTGACAAGGCAGATTTTTTGAAATTTATAGAGATTCCTAGCCCTCTGCAAATGTGAATGGTGTAATCTCTGGCTTGGAGAAGTTGATGCCTGGTGGTGGCAGTGAGGAGCCAGTCGTCTAGATATGGAAACACCTGGAATCCTTGACGTCTCAGGTGAGTCGTAACCGCTGCCATACATTTGGTGAACACTCTGGGGGCTGTAGTGTGACCAAAGGGCAGGGCTCTGAATTGGTAGTGACTGGCCCCCAGCCGGAAGTGGAGAAACCTTCTGGAGCGCCTGTGAATTTGGATGTGATAGTACGCATCCTGAAGGTCCATGGAGCACATCTAATTGTCCTTGCCCAGAAAGGGTAAAATGGACTGTAGCGTGACCATCCGGAATCTTGTCTTCTTTACAAACTTGTTTAGTTTGCTGAGATCTAATATTGGTCTCCAGTCCCCTGTCTTTTTCGGTACCAAAAAGAACCTTGAGTAGATTCTGGATCCTAGTTGGTCTGCTGGGACTGGCTGGATGGCTCTTTTTGCTAGCAGTTTTGATATCTCTGGTACTGCTAATTCCATTAGACCGGGTGGAACATCTGGAAGGGTTCCCTTTTGCTGAATTGGGGTTTGGATAAAGGGAATTTTGTAACCCTCGGATATGATCGACTGTACCAATTTGTCTTGAGTAAGGGAAAGCCAGGCTTTTGGGTACAGCAACAATCTTCCCCCGACTGCCTCTGAAGGTGGACAATCGGGCAACATCTCAGGGATGCTGGAAGGGTTTGTCAGAGAGAGGCTCCCTGCTACCCTGATTCTACGGACCCCCTCTGCCCCTAGGGCAGCATCTGTTGTTGTTACCCCCTCTGCCTCTGGGGATAAACTGACCTCATGCATCAGGCGTGACTCCTTGAGATTTGCGGAACCACATTTTCCCACCCTTCTGACCCTTGGGGTATGGTCTTGAGGGGGTGGAGAAACGGACTCCTACAGCAGAAAGAGTCTTGCCATCTTGTTCGCATCTGGTCAAGGTGTCTTTCACTTGAGGTCCGAACAAGGTCGAACCATCAAAAGGAGAATTTGTGAAGGACGCCTTGAAGGGGTCTGCAAAATTACAAAGCCGCATGCAGGCGTGACGCCTTAATGCCACTCCTGTGCCTGGGGCCCTACTCGCTCCATCGGCTGCATATGAAATGAGCCGCATGGAGGAGTTGACAATAGAGTTTAGGGTTCCTAGCTGTGAGTTAATTTTATCCTGGGACCCAGCAGCTGACGGATCCTGTATAACTTCCCCCAACTCTTTGAGAACATCTCTCTGAAGGCGGGTGAAGTGACACAAGTAATTCAGCGACCACATGGAAAAGGTCACTGAAGAAAACATCCACTTACCGTACCTATCCATAGTCCTAGAATCCTTGTTAGGAGGATGGATAGATACTGAAGGATCGGCTAGTTCCTTCTTGGTGGCTGCAGCCACCACCATGGCATCAACCGGGACACCTTTTGTCAAAAATTGCCTATCAGGTGGGGCCGTAATGAATTTAGAAGGCTTCCGAGGAGTGGGTTCCACCGAATCCGGGGCCGTCCATGCCTTCCGAGCCATCACATCCATAAGGGGGTCGAAAGGCGGAGACACCCAGGAGGTGGAGGGTCAAGAACCAAACGCCTCCAGGTAAACCGACTCGTCCTCGGAAGGATTAAGGGAAGGCCAGTTCCCCCTCTGCTTAAGGATTTCAAGGATGTCTGAGAAAAAGAGATCCTCAGAGGGGGACCTTGGGGATCCCTCTGACTTATCCAAGTCGGTATCAGATGTAATAGACTCGGGGGAGTCCAGATGTTTCCTCTTACATGTCCTCTTATGCGGAGGCTCACCTGATGGGTCAGGAGAAGCCTCGGAAGAGGAAGATATTCCCAGTGGGGAAACCTGAGGCGTTGGATCTCTGGGCCCGGGAGCAAGAGTGTGGGAAGAGACGTCAGCAGGGACTGTAGTGGGAGGAGCTGATGGAACTGACCGTTGACTATGCCTTGGGGCTAGTACACTCCTCATCACCTCAAAGGCTCCCCCATCAGAGAGGCCAGAGGGCTCCCGCTCCGAAGAGGTAGGAACCCCAGGCCGCGCCGACAGGGACGGCTCCGAGGCCGACGTCGGGGCAGAGCTCACCAGCGCCGACACTCCGAGAGGGAGAACAGGGTCGGACACGGGTCCGATGCCACTCACTCCCTCGGAGCCGGCGAGAGAGACCAGATGCCCGGATCCCTCCAATGAAGGCATCAAGGAGGAGATCGGAGCAGAGGACAATGGAGCCGAAGGGGGAGGTATCGGCTCCGACGCCACAACAGTCACGGCTCCGAGGAGCTCCGGCTCCGAACTCTGGAGGAGAGTCGAAGGAGGAATAATAGGTGGATGTGTAATAGCTACCGTCTGATGAGACGGGCTATGGAGCATTTGGGCCAATGCCTGAGACTTTAATAGCCTACTCACCACTCTCTCGAGGTCATGGTCAGAAAGCCTGGATGACCGAGAAGATCGACTCCGATGGCTCCGCTCTGAGAGCAGGGGTGATCTCAGAGCCGAATGGATAGACTCCAACGATGGGGATCTTGACCTCTTTCTGGAGGTGGATGGAGCTGAAGGATCCGAGGATACGTCGGCTCCAGCCGGAGCCGACCGTGAGTGCAAAGATTCAGTGGTATTGGCGCCGAGTGGAGCCGATACTGGAAGCTGTGATACAGAAAGATCGGCTCCGGCCGGAGCTGATCTTGTCACAGAAGGTGAGCCAGCAGCCGACGGCATGGGACTCAGAGCAGACGGCTTTGCTGGCTTCGAGGGCTTCCCCGGTGCAGACTTATTCTGGGAGCTCTCGGGCTTTAACAAGCCCCTCAATATTAATTTGCTCCTGCAGGATTCTTGGGCTGAATGCGTGGCACACAGAACAAGAGTCCTGCAGGTGCAGGGGTCCCAGGCAGTAAACACAAGAAGTGTGACCGTCTGTCAGAGACATTTTCTGACAGCACGAGTCACACTTCTTGAAGCCTGAGACCTTTGTGTCCTTCGACATAACAGTGTCGAGGGAGCACCAGAGAAAAAAAACACACACACAAACACCCAATCCAAATATAAATAATAAAAAACAGGGATACTAACACACCCAAACACTCCACAGAATCCCTGACAAGAATTAGGAAAGGGGCAGGCTTAAGGGCTAACCTATGGGAAGGGATATATAACTGGGATAAGGGAAATACAAGGTACTAACTGGGAATAGGGTTTAAAATTAACCGTTACAAGTTAAAACAATAAAAGGAGTGGAACTAAGACAAAAAAGGGTGACTAAAAGTATGAAATTTGAAAACTTACCAAGTGCCGGTAAAAACGCACCTCGCAAGCAAAAGCGGCAAACGAGATCTGGGTAGTTATCACCTAGCATCATGGGATATAGGGTTGCCTCGAGCCGGTAAAATTAGCTCTCGAGCTTTAGTAAGTGGCCGAGTCGGAGCCGAGGATCGGCTCCGAACCCATCCAGCAAGAATGAAGGCGAGATTGACAACTTAACATCCAATTTTATAAACATTTTGACATGAAATTGCATTGAAAGATTAGGAACTATGGGCAGACATGCTGAAATGGTCATTAAATGAACCTTGATACAGGAGTAAGAATGGCCACAAGATAGTAACCAACACAAATATTGCAAAACCAGAGAATAACTAGCTCTGAATTGATGATGGTTATGCTGCTGGCACTAACTAGAAAACTTTTTCCATTTGTTAATATATGATTTAATAGTAGCAGGCTTTCTTTTCTTCAGTAGTATCTGCTGAACATCCTCGGTAAAAAAGGTACCTAAGAGGAATTAAGGTACTGTCATCCAGGCAGATGGCAGAAGTTCACTGATGTCAGGATGTATTAAAATACCACTATCCTTGTGTTAGTAGATCCAGTCTGTGAGGAAGCCTGTGGCAATTGCCCATGGGCATTTCCAAAATAAGGGAGAACCTCAGTTGCTTGGGTCAGTAGGGAGTCACCACAATGATCTTAAGAGATTCTTTCTCAATCTTCAGAAGTACCCTAGATATTAGTGGAAAGGGTAGGAAAACCATACAGGAACATTTCTGCCTCCTCTCCAAAAAGAAAAGGCATTTGTCTTCCAGGCCTTCTTGCACAGAGTCCTGAATCAGAATCAGACCAGTTGACTGTTCAGACAGGAAGCAAACAGGTCAAACTGAGGAACTCCCACAGAAAGCACAACTCCTGGAAGACCCCCTGATCTAGTTTCCATTCATAAGAGTCTGCCCTGGGACTGCTAAGCTCGTCTGCCACACAGTTTTGTTTTGACAGAATGTTAGATGCCTGTAGAGAGAGACTGTGCTGTGAAGCTATATCCCAAGCCCATAGTCTGCAAAGGGGGTACAACTTAGTTAACCCCTGCTTCTTAATGTACTACATACCTGTGATATTGTCTGTAACAAATGGAAGAGGTCCTGGGGACCAAATATGATTCAGAGAGTTGAGTGTTCTTATTAGGACAAGCATCTCTTTCATATTTATGTGCTTGCATCTGTCCTTGGCATCTCACATGCCCTATACTTTTATCCTTCTTGAAACTGCTTCCCAAGCAAAGTCCAAAGCATCTGTGGTGATTGACTGCTTTGGAACAGGGAGGGAGAAGGTGAGACCTGAATTTAATGATATCTGTTGTCTCCACAAAATGATTTTCTCTTCTGACAAACCCCAGCAGTGTGATTTGAAAAGACAAAGGGTGTTTGTGGTGGGAACAAACATACTTTAGATACTATGACATCCCCCCACCCTCTCTGTGAAACCAGTGCTCTGTGTCCCTGCTCTAAGTAACTGACACACACACTCTTCGAGATTTGATTTTGACACACACATGCGTATGCACACTACTGGGAAAGGCTGGAACAGATTTACTAGCTATGCCCCTCTGCCCAGACTATAAGATAGATATTGCCACCAGGACACTCCAAAGCCAGCTACTCTAAGGCTCTTACAAGGCGTGATGATGTGAGGTATTGCCAGCTATGCTAGGAGAAGTAGGGCAGTAGATGTTTAACATATACCAGCATAGTTAGCTGGAAGTTTGTCAAGAATTATATGTCATTTGTATGTCAAACTGATTTGTACAGGTGCTTGTGTTGAAAGTATATTTGGTAAAGTTTCTTGTGTTAAAAAATGTATCAACAATGGGTCCTGCTGGATTGAAAAAGAAACGCACCTGTATGTCAGCCTATATTGGAAACTGTTGAAAGTAATAAATTGTAACAGAGAATACTGGAAGAGAAGAGGTTAATCTCAGTACAGTTAACTTTGAAAAATAGTTTGAAAATAAATTATCTAGTTTAGACCATAAAGATTGTATCTCACAGTTCTGATTGAGCTAGAGACAAAATGTCTGTGAAAACAAGAACTAGGAGTCCTGCTGTATTGTCCTTAGCAGTGAACTAATTGCTACCCTGGAAGGGTGGAAGTGTTGAAAAGGTTTTATGGTTTCCAGATGTTATAACACATCTTGGCAAAACTGTATCTGTGCATGGTAACAAGTATGTGCGAGATTCTGGTTCAGTTTCTGGTAAAGGAGGTAGTATAGGAACCAGAAATCAGATGACTAGATGTAAGTGATGTCATTCTGTAATCCAGGAATGAAATGATGTTTTAACACTAGATGAGACAGAAGTCTCAGAGCAGTCGGACTTTGAAACCTTCATATTTGCTTGCTTTAGTAAGTAACCAGGGAATAGTAATTCTTTAGATCAGTCAGAAAAATATAGTGAGATTAGTTAAGTACTGTTTTTCAGTATATGTGTGAATCTATTCATCTGTGTTACTTTTGATATTTCCTGTGACTGAAACTCTGGTGTTTATTGTAAATAGATATTTAGTATTTTCATATTCTTTTATTATTTATTATTAAAAATATTTAAACTTTTCACTGTAGCTGGTCTTTTAGAGAATGTATTAACCTCTGAGAGTACTTATATTTATTTGGTGACATGGTGGCTACTCCTGGAAGCCTTACTGCATTGGTCAAACACTACCATTTGTATTAGTATTAATTTTGGGTCTATATCACATTGTCGAAAACTGAATGTCGAATGGCTAAAATATCAAAAGTGCCGTTCATCGAAACTGACACACAAAACAAAAAGAAACATCTGAAGACTGGATAAACAGGGATGTGATGATAAGCATCTTTCAAGTGTAGAGTTACTAGGAAACTTGAAAAAGGAAGAAGTAGCAACAGGCTGTGAACTTGCATCATTTTGGATTTGGGCACGGTCACAAACAGATTTAGAAAATAAACATCCAGAACTGATTTCCATGCACTTTCTTTCTTTCTCTGGCACAAGGACCATCCTTGAATAAAACCCCTTCCCTAACTGGGAAGGAGGAAATGGTTTTGTCACTCCTTGGGACAGCATGTGATGAAGAACTGGTAGAAACAAAAGTCTGAACTGGGGATCAAGGTAAGATACCCGGGAGAGCAGGAATTTCCTCTCACTGTCATCTTAAACTTTGATGAATGATTTTTAGAACCCATTTGTTTGAAACTATCTGCTGTCAAAGAGAAAAATGGAGATTCATACTTTCTAGAAGAAAAACATGGCCATAGAAGGAGGTGGGGGGGTCACAAGGTCTCTAATAGTCATTCAGACTTGGACTGTCCTTGGTTTTGGAAGGTTCAAGGCTTCTTTTTGGAACCCCCTTGCCATTTCTTCTTAAACATCTGTTTACCTGCATTTTGTTGAGACTGTTTATTCTGTTTTTTTGCAAAAACTGGATGAGGAATTAGAAAATCTCTTAAGAAATTTGGACAAAGAGGGCTGAAAAATCATAGAGTTTCCCTGATCAGCTTACTCCTTTCATCACACTTTTTGATCAACTTTGCAGCTGTGGGGCCAAGAACTAAATCTCTATCCAAAGGGGAATTAAAATCTCATTTTTAACATCATCTGAGAGGTTCTGAGAATGCAGCCATGCAAACCTCCTCAAAACAGTATCAATAGCCATAGCTCTATAAGAAGTATCAACACTCATACGCACACTGTAAATAATGAGTAGGCACCTAAGTAATAGAAGAAACTAAATTATTTAAAGCAGATTTCCTTATAAGAAGAAACTGCAGTAAACAATTCCTCATAATTTTGCAATGAGTTACAAAAACTTTAACATAAGTGCCTGACAATTCAAAATTCTAAAAAATCAAAATTACACAAGCATACATTTTTTTCACATACTTAGCAATAATTTTCCCATTCTTATCAGAAAGAGTAGGATTGGAATTAAATAAGTGCTTAGCAGCAGCTATAGCTGTTGGGTCAGGTTTGTGAATAATCTGTAAAAACTTAAAAGACTGCGGATCTTTATATATCCTTTCTGCCTTTTTTAGGAGCAGTTGGCTGACTATCAAGAAAATTGCAGAGAGTAACACACAGGTTTATATTGAAAGATCAACTTTTGAAATGGTCGAATTTCATATGATCAAACTCATATAATCGACTATTTAAAAAGTCGAACATATCCCTAAATGCTTAATCAGTGAATTGTCCTGAGCTCATGTTACAGAGGGGATCAGGAAATGTGCCCTTTTCCCAACTGCGCTCTCAGAGTTGGTATATATAATTAGCAGGGTGAGGGGCTTGTCCCCTGCTAAAATGCTGTTCTTGAGTTTTTACATACAGTTGACTTTTTAAATAGTCAAGCATATGAGTTTGATCAAATGAAATTCCAGTATTTAAAAAGCCAATCATATGACATAGTTCTGTAACACACATCCTCTAAAGCAGACAGACCAGGAGGAATGGATGTAGGTTATGGACATTCCTTCTGTAACAACTCATAGTATTCTCTGAGGGACTCAGAAACCTCAGTGTTCTCCCTTTGAAAACACTGGCACATTTGAGCAATAGTCTCAGAGAAAGAGAACCCCCCCACAAGCAGAATCAGAAATTGAGATTCTTCTGAGTCTGAATCAGAAATGTGAGGAGAAAACACTGTATGTGCCCCTTCGTCTTCCAGTTCAAATTCAGAATCTTGAATCTCTTCAGGAAAACAGGTACCTGAAGGATCAATAGCTTGAATTATACCCTGAGCCAGACTCAGTAAATTACTCCTGTCTAATGAAATTTGAGAAGTAGACATGTGCTTACTTTTTTTTTTTTCTTTTTGACAGGAAAAATGGGGCCAACTCTGTTAATAATGGCAGCAGCTTCCTCAGGTTTGGGCACAGCATTCTGACACAACAGGAAACCTTCCCTGTTCCCTCTCCCAGGACCAACAAGAATGACTCTCTCTTGCTAACTAAGGGAACCCAAACAGCCGCACAGAATATGACTAACCCATTGTGTCTTGCGGCTGTAGGTTAAAAGACGAGTGGTCTAAGGTAAAACAAATTACCACAGCAAAGTCACCCACCTGCAGCTGAGGTAAATTGCTAGCCTTCTGTGGTGGCAAAGGATAGTTGGCTAATTTTTTCTTTTTTTAGTAGGAAGAAGGACCAAACATGGTCAAGCAGAAAATGGTGATTCTTTCCCAGAGAATACAAGCAGCAAATGCCAGTAAAAATTTCAAGTCTTAAAAACTCACTTTTGTCACAAAAAAAACCCAACAGATAAAAAAGCATTTTTGAATACTTTACAGCCCCCATTAAGGAAAATAAATACCATTTCTCCACATAAAAAAAGTTTTCGGGTACTTTACATAACTTTTAAACTGAAAAAAAGCACTCCCATTTAAAAGTAAGATATAGTCTCGTGACAGTCCATTAAAGCACAAAATTCCTAGCTTTAAAATAACGTTCCTGAAGAGGAAAGTGAAAAAATACAAACAATATATATAAAATGGAAGGTTTTCCCGCAAGGGAACTTAATTGCCCAGCAAGGGAATAGCAACACGCCAAATGTCGATCCTTGAAGTGTACCTTTGGCAGCAGGAAACATCTGAAGGGCTTGGCATTCAAACTTGTCTTTTAGTCTGCTCAGCTTGAGCTGCCTGACAATTTAGCAAGTGGAAGGTGCCGTGAAGCTTTGGAAGCTGGCTGTTATATCCTTCACAGGACATAACCCATATAGCTAAGGCTACTGCAGCAGTGATCAGTATGATGAACATCATATATGGTTTGCTGTTAACTATTTCATTTCTAGTGGGGTTTGGTTTCATTGGCCTGAATTTCTCCATTTACAGACTTAAAAAGAAAAAAAGTCATGGGTATTCAGAACTGCCATTTAGCTGAAACACCTGATGTCCTATAAGGGGTCATTTGCATATATCCCATTATCCTTTTTACAAGAGGTTTTAATGAATCACACAGTGAAAACTAGCTTGGCTAGGATTTCTTGTATTTTTTTTTCTAGTAAAATGAGGTTAAAACATTTAAACAAACATGGAAAACTGATGGATACATAGGTTCATAGGTTCATACTAGGCTATCTGCCCTAGGGCATTTATAAGCCTAGCCAGAGTGTGTTTGGCTTTCGCCACCCATTTTAAATTAAAGTGACACAGAAGTTTACAAGAGGTTTTAATGAATCACACAGTGAAAACTAGCTTGGCTAGGATTTCTTGTATTTTTTTTTCTAGTAAAATGAGGTTAAAACATTTAAACAAACATGGAAAACTGATGGATACATAGGTTCATAGGTTCATACTAGGCTATCTGCCCTAGGGCATTTATAAGCCTAGCCAGAGTGTGTTTGGCTTTCGCCACCCATTTTAAATTAATTTTGCTATGCCCTTTTTCGAGGTTAGTATACTGTGCCTCTGTCTAACAGTGACACAGAAGTGATACCCGGGGTAAACCTACGATCTCCCATCCACTCATCAAGATTCCTCTTGAAGAGAGTCAATGAGGGACTCTGCCTAACCTGGACTGGGATTTTATTCCAGAGTGAAGGGAGCCTCTGGGTTATGAATCTGTCCCTCCAGCATGTCCTATTTATTTCAGTGCTGAGGTTCAAGTCTCGAGCCGTAGCTCGATGGGATTTGGATTTTCTGAGATGCAGCATGTCCATTAATTCCGGGTTGGACATGGCTTTATACATCAGGCACAGATTGCCTCTGAGCAGGTGGTATGCCACTGAGTAGAGCTGGAGTTTCTTTAACCAGGCAGCATATGGCATCTGTCTGAGCCCTATGATCCTCTTGGTGAGGTACTTTTGGGGTCTTTCCAGTTGCTGCAGGTGTCTGGTAAGGTACATCCCAAAAGGGGCATTGTACTCAATTATGGGTCTGATGAGGCACGATGACCTCCCTGATCTAGATGTGAATCCCTTCATGATTAGGTGGGCTATATAAAATGTTTTTCTAACCACTTTGGCCACGTGGTTGTCAAATGAGAGAATGCTATCAACTTGGGTTCCCAGGTCCCTAATTACTTCTTTTGTACTTAATGGATTACCACCTATGTGGTAATTTGTGGGCACTTTGTTTTTGCCAAAGGGGATGACTATACAATTTTTGGCGTTTAGCTTGAGGCCATGGCTCTGGCACCAGTTGTCTGTTTCTATGAGGCCGTTTTGGAGGATGCTTGTGTCAGCTGGAGAGTCGATTATGGCACCCAGTTTGCAGTCATCTGCGAACTTGGTCAGCCACAGTCCTTCCGTATTGGCCTGTACCTCCAAGAAATATATACCGAACAAGAGAGGTCCCAGGACTGAGCCTTGTGGGACGCCACTTGTAACTGGTATGGAGTCTGACATGGCTCTAGCAATTCTAACATCTAGTGACATAGGGGTTTATATTTAATCTGGTGAGCTTATCTCTAATGCCCAAGTGGGGTATTGTATCAAAGGCTTTTGTGAGGTCCCGGTAGGCTGTGTGGACCACCTTCCCCTCGTCAATGGCCTTGGTGACTGTTTCAAAGAAATCAACCAGGTTTAAGAGGCAGGATCTGCCCTTAACAAAGCCAAACTAGGTAGTGCACCTATGTGGAGTTGAGGTGGGGGGTGCTCCCTCATTAGCACTTGCTGAAAATATAGTTGTGCAAGTTGCACTTATCCATAACAGTAGATATTCAAATTTCCCACTGTTACAGCAGCCTTCAGGCTATAAATGCTCAACTTCACAAAGCTCTGGCTCCACCACAGACCTTCACTCTGACTACTGCTTGGCTAGCCCCAAAGAGGGAAATCAGCAGACAACATAAACATTTCTTCAGGACGTCCTTGTCAGTACACAGAGAGAAAGAAGAGCCTAACAATCCTGAACAAAACAATAACAACAGAGAAACATATAAAGTAGAAACATATGTAGCCCTACCTTACATTCCAAATACAACTATATACAAGAGTAGGGGGATGGAGGATCGGTGCTGTAATGAGGAATTTGAACACTGCTGTTATAGTTAAGTGCTTACACAACTGTACTATGTTGATCATTCTCACTGCTGTAGTGACCTTTAAGTCTATATGAGTTGATTACCAAAGCCAATCCAACTTGGGAGGAGGAATGATATATATTCAGGAGTCCCTGGGGAATACTCCTAGCAAAGCTAGCTCTAGACCTTGAAAATGGATCCAGCTTGTAATGCTTTACAAAAGTATGTCTAGGAGTATCAGCTAGCTGCCTCTAGACTCCACCACTTTCCAGTATATCATCAAAGAAGACAAAGCTCTTACAGGAATGTGGCTTGATACTGCCTGGAATAGATGTGCTATGGCGGGAGCAATAAAAAGCAATAGCTGAAGACAACTACCTGGAAAGTGTATGACACAGGATGCCCTCTTTTTTGTCTCTTGATAAGAAATAAACAGCTGATAGGCTTCTTAAAGAACTTCACTCTGTCAAGATGGTACCGGAGCTGCCTTTGTACATCCAGGGTATGCAGAATCCTTTCTTCCTGTTTTTTAGGGTTAGGTTAGAAAACTGGAAAATTGATGGCTTGATTCAAAGTAAACTTTAAAAGCACTACTAAGATAAAAGAGGGTCTTTTTCTTAATGTGACCCTCACAGTGGAATATGAAGTAAGGTTCACCAACCATGAGGTCTTGTAACTCAGATAATCTTCTTGCACATGTCACAACAATAATGAGTACAGTTTTCTAAGTCAAGAACTTTAAATCAGATTGATGGGCAGGTGCAAAAGGTGGCAGTCAACTTTTCCAGCACAAAGTTTAATTACCAACGAAGAGTAAACCTGTTTATAAGGAGGTCTCAGGTGTTAAAATCCTTTAAGAAACTGTTTTACCACAAGCAGCAGGATCCATGGGCAGTCATGCTAAAATTGCTGCAAGATGAACCTCTACAGAGGAATAATTGAAGTCAGAGAAATGTAACTCTCACAAATATTTGATCGTCAGTGGTACAGAATCGGTGATGAGACTCTGGTTAATGGCAACACAACCACTAGAAAATTTTCACTTACCAACAGATGATTTTCCATTAGAATTTTTTTGCCTCCTTTACTACCCCCACTGCACATCCTCATGAAATAACTGTTTAAAAGGTATCAGAAGTGAATCAGCCAGGCAGTCAGTTGTAGTTGATTGATTCTGGGATGCATCAAACTCCTGTATTGTGTGAGCAACACCGAATCTGTGAGGAAGCTTGTGGTAAATGCCCTTGGCCAATTCCATAAGAAAGGAGAACCAATGTTGCCTCGGCCCAAAAGGAGACACCACAGTGATTTTCAGGAATCTTTCTGAATCTTCAGAATTACCCTGAATATCAGTGGAAAAGGTGTAAAATATAAAGGAACATTCCCATCAAAGGGAAGGAAGATGTATTTATATTCCAGGCGTGTTTGTAAGAAACCTTGGCACAGAATTTATTTAGTGATCTGTTTTGAAAGAAGGTGAACGGATCTATTTGAGGTGTCCTCCCCAACCAGATCAGTTCCTGAAAGACCCCTTGATAAATTTCTATTTATGAAGGTCTGTCCTGGTCCTGCTCAGCTTGTCTGCCACTATATTTTGTTCTAACAGAATGTAAGATGTTTGGAGGGTTAAGGAATGTTGTAGAGTTACCTTTCAAGCCATTATTGCCAGCCTGCATAGGGGTATGATCTTGTACCCCTCTTCTTGCTTATGTGCCACATAGCAGTGGTATTGTCTGTAAGAACTTGAAGAGCTCCTGATGACCACAGGTGATGGAGAGTTTTCAAGGCATGGATCACAGCCAACATCTACTTTATACTGATGTGCTTGGTCTGTCTGATTGACTCAAATGGCCTTGCACCTTTACCTCCATGAAAACTGCTCCCCTAGTAAATCCTGAAGCATCTCTGGTGAGACTGAATTGGGTCTGAGGAGAGAAAGGGAGACCTGGGTTCAGCTGAATTTGTCATCTTCACCAGTCCAGTTGCATTTTTAGAAATACCAAAACTAGAATTTGATGTGCCAGGACATGCAAGTTTTGGGTCTATGTGTTTTTTTTAGAAACCAATGCATCATTCTCATGTGAGACCTATCTAGCAGAATCATGAAGCCATGAACCCTGAGATCCTAAGAAACTGTCTTACAAAAGTTTGAGACTTGAAGAATATAAGGAAATATTCCAGACAAAATCCACTTTCTTTGCATGAAAAAAGCCTTTTGAATAGAAGCATGTGAAAGGAAACCAAGAAACACAATCCTTTGAGACGGAGTTCAGAAAGGATCTTGCAACATTTACCTGGAAGCCTAGACTTGTCAGACGAGACATAACTTATGTAAATGACTCTTGACATCCTGATAAAGACTCTGAAAAACTAAGTAAATCATCTAAATAAGGAAATGTGAATAACATTTACTTTGCAATAAGCTATGACCGGTGCTAGGCATTTCATGAACACCCCCGGATCTCTAGATAATCCAAAGGGTAATGCAGAGAACTGGTAATGTGACCAAGAAACAGAAAACCTTGGGAATTTCCAGAAGTCCATGGTTACAGGAATGTAGGAATGTGGTAATAATAAGAAGTTATGTACCTACCATAACGTTCCATGTTAGTTGTCTTCTCTCGCCTTCTTTCTTGCTTGATGGGTTCGGAGCCGATCCTGGCTCCGACTCGGCACTGCTTTAGCTCGAGAACTCCTTTTACCAGCTCGAGGCAGCCCCATATCCCATGATGCAAGGCAGGAAGTACCCAGATCTCGTTTGTTGACAAAAGGGCAATAACACCAAGCATAAAAAATACTTCCCAAAGGAAGAAGAAACTTACAGATGGAAAAAGGACCAGGTCTGAATGGTCTTTAGCATAATAGTTTCTTATACAAGGTCTGTCGGGCCAGGGGAAGGAGGGAGGTCAGTAAGAAAAGAAGGCGAGAGAAGACAACTAACATGGAACGTTATGGTAGGTACATAACTTCTTAATGTTAAGTTGTCAATCTCTTCATTCTTGCTTGATGGGACCATCCCTAGCACCTCTATCCTGGGTGGCTCAATGGAACAAACTCTTGAGGACTGTAGAGCCAAAACTGGCTCTGTCCCTGGAGGCCAAGTCCAATTTGTAATGGGAAACAAAAGTGTGAGGAGGGCCCAAGTGGCGCTGCACAAATAGTGTCCAAAGGCAGTCTAGCTTGAAAAGCTGTAGAAGTAGCTAAACTCCTAGTTGAATGTGCTTTAGGTTTTGAGCACAGCTGTTTTCCCCTGATCGTGTAAATTTCAGTGATGATCAAGAAGCCATCTGGACAAAGTCACTTTAGAAACAGGAAGGCCTTTTTATTATCCGCATAGGAAACAAAAGTTGATCAGATTTCCTAAATTTTTGTTCTGTCCAAATAATATCTAAGCTGACGGTGGGCGTCCAGATAATGTAGCTTTTGTTCAGCTCTATCTGAATAGTTAGGAAAAATACAGGAGATCAATGGATTGATTCAGATTGTTTTGAAGCGACCTTAGGTAAAATGATGGATTAGTTCTCAAAGATACTCTGTCTTTGTGAAAATCAAATAGGGGGTCGAACCGAAGAGCATGAAGTTCAGACACCCTCCTGGCAGATGTAATAGCCACTAGGAATAAAGTTTTCCAAGAAAGATATTTCAGGGAACAAGAAACAGCTGGCTCGAAGGGGGGGAAGAATCAAGGATGTCAGCACTAAATTTAGATCCCACTGAGGAGGAGGATTCCTGATTGGAGGCTTTAGTAGGAAAATTCCTTTCAAGAAGGCCCTGCAGAGCCTATGGGACATAATATTATGATCTGCTATCCCAACATGAAAATTAGAAATAGCAGCTAACTGAACTCTGACTGTGGAAGAAGAGGAGCCTGCATGAAAAATCTCTGCTAAGAAGTCCAGAACTGCCTGAACAGGGCAGTAAAGGATCAATATTTTGGGCCTTAGCCCAATAAGAGAAACGTTTCCATTTGCTCTCGTGTAAATCTTCCTGGTAGAGGATTTTAGTGAAGCTATGATATCTCTAACTGGGTTAGAGATCAAAGGAAGCCTGGGAAGGAAGTGGAGCAACCATGCTGTGAGGTTGAGAGAAGGAATTGACGGTGCAGCTGACCGGATTGGTGAATCAGTAGATCTGGCACTGGGTCCAGATGCTACGGCTGCACCAAAAGGTGATGATGGAGGAACGGAAACCAAACTTGTAAGGGCGAGGCAGTAAGGGGCAATGAGAATCAATTTGGCTCCAACACGGTAGCTTTCTGGATCACCTGAGGGATGAGAGGAAATGGGGGAAGGCATAAAGAAGTCCCTGGGGCCAATCCTGGGTTAGCGTCTCTGGGGATGGCCTGATAGAGGAAGAGGCTGAAGAAGTCTGGACATTTGCTGTTTTGGGGGAGTAGCAAAAGATCGCAACAAGGACGCACCCCATTCCAGAAAAATCTTCCGCTATGGATTGCTTGAGAGACCACGTGAGGCATGAGAATAGCTCTGCTCAATCTGTCCGCTATAATGTTGGTTTTCCCACAGGATATGCGTTGCTACCAGAAACCGATGAGAGGAGATCGCCCCATTGCCATAGTCTGAGCGGCCGACACAAGGGTGTAGGACTTGGTTCCGCCCTGTTTGTTGATATTATACCAAACTACAGACATGTTGTCTGTATGGACTGCAATTGTCCCCTCGGGAAGAAAGTCGTTGAGGGCTTGCAACGTTAAAAGCACTGCTCTCATCTCCAGGACATTTATGTGCAGATGGTACCTCGAACGGTTGCCACGTCCCATGAACCATCCTGCCCTGATAATGACCCCACCCGATCAGAGGCATCCGTGGTGACAGTGGCTATCGGGACGGGGTACAAAGCACCTGCCTTGGTGAACCTGAAGACGATGTGATCCACCAAGCAAGATGTTCTTTGATGTTTGTGTCACCAGAATCTGGTGACGCGTGGGGAGTTGCTGGTATGACCACTGTGTGAACAGCATCCACTGAAGGAGGCGCATGTAGAATCGAGCCAGGGAAGAAGAGTAATGGCCGCAGCCATGAGACCTAATACTCTTAGAACCATTCTGGCCTGTACTTTCTTGCTGGCCAGAATGATCCTGACATGAGTCTGAATGTCTGAAACTCTTTTGTTCTGTAAGGGTAGCTGACATCCGAACAGTGTTTAAGTTTGCCTATGAAGGTAATAGACTGGCAGGGCGATAAGGATGACTTTTCGTTGACTGAGATGCCCAAACGAGAACAAAGGTCTATTGTGTAATCCCTGGCTTGTATAAGCTGATGCCTGGTGGTGGCTGACAGGAGCCAGTCGTCGAGATATGGAAACACCTGGAATCCTTGACGTCTCAGGTGAGCCGTGACCACTGCCATGCATTTGGTAAACACTCTGGGGCTGTAGTGAGACCAAAGGCAGGGCTCTGAACTGAAATGACTGGACCCCAGTATACTGACTCATCCTCAGAGGGATTGTTGGTGGGCCAGTTTCCCCTGTTTCAGAAGTTCTAGGATGTCTGAGAAGGAGACATCCTCAGAGGGAGGATCTAGGGATCCCTCTGACTCATCAAAGTCAGTATCCCGAGTGACAGACTCAGGGAGTCTACATGCTTCTACAAGTCCTCTTCCTAGGAGGATCTCCCGAAACATCAGGAGAATCCTCGAAGAGGGGAAATTCCCAATGGGAAACCTGAGGCGGAGGATCTCTGGGTCCTGTAGCAAGAGAAGTCGCAGTGATGTCAACAGGTACAATAGTGGGGGGAGCTACGGGAAGAGAGAGCTGACAGAAACGAGTGGCCAGTACACTCTACAACAGCACGAATGGTCCGCAGCCAGGCAGGTCCGAGAGAACCGGCTCCAAGAGCTAGGAACTCAGGGGCCACCGAAAAGGAAGTCTCGAGGCAGATGTCGGAGCCGAGCTCACCAAGGCCGAGGCTCCAAGGGGAAGAGGGCTTGGACAAGGGTCCGATGCCACTCACCCCTCGGAGGAGACCATGGAAGCCCGACCACGAATCCCTCTAAGGAAGAGGAGATAAGAGTAGGAGCTGAAGGGACAGAAGGTATCGGTCCTCCAGCCGTAGCAGTAACCCTGCCGACTCCAACTCCAAACTCTGGGGTAGAGTCAAGGAGGAACAGTAATGGGTGTGGACCAACAGTCGCCTGCTGAGACGGACTGTGTAGCATTTGGGCCAGTACCTGTGACTTGAGCAATCTACTGACCACTCTCTCAAGGTCATGATCTGACAACCTGGATGACTTTGAAGATCGGCTCGATGGCTCCGCTCCGATAGAAGAGGCGGAGCGAAAGTATCGGCTCCAAGGAAGGAGACCTCGACCTCTTCCTGGAATGGGCCGCCGAGCCAATACTACTGATCCTGTCGGCACCGATTTCTTGGAGCCGGCAGAGCGTCTCGATGTATCGGCTCCAGCGGAGCCGATACAGCTACCAAGCTCGCGGTGTCGGAGCCGATCCGGAGCCGACACCGATGCCTGCCACATGGGTGTCGGAGCCGATCGGAGCCGGCACCGATGCCCGATGCCATGTGGGTGTCGGAGCCGATCGAGCCGACACCACAGTGGGCAAAGCAGATTCGGCACCGATAGCCATCGGCGCCCGAAGCTTTGGATCAGAATCGCTCCAGCCGAGCCGATCTCGACTCTATACGAGTCGGAGCCGAGGCCGCAGGCTTAGAAACAGAAGCCTGGGCCTTGGAAGTTTTGGTTGATTTTTGTGGGGCCGACTTAGGCGGAGAGCCTCCGGCTGAAGACCCCTGAGAATCACATTTATTCTCTCCTGCAGGACTCTCTGGCTGAAGGAGTGACAAATAGCACAGGAGTCCTGCAGGTGAAGAGGGCCCAAACAGTACAGGCAAGAAGTGTGACCGTCTGTCAGAGACATCTTCTGACAGCACGAGTCACACTTAAAACCTGAAACCCTCTCCTTAGACATGGTGCCTAAACACAACAGACACACACACCAGTCAAATTAAATTAAATTAATACCAAGAGGTATTTATTAAAAAAAAAAACACACACCCTAACAGGGGGGGGGTGGGATAGGGAAAATTGACTGACTAAAAATTAAAAGAGACAGGGATTTCTGTCAGAAAAGGTTAAATTTAAGATTAAACTATCAAAAAATTCGTTTTAACTCAAAAAAGGGGCTTAAATATCACAAATGTGAACAACTTACCAGGAGCTGGTAAAGAGAAGACCTCCCAAGCGAAGCGGCAAACGAGATCTGGGTACTTCCTGCCTTGCATCATGGGATATGGGGCTGCCTCGAGCTGGTAAAAGGGTAATGCAGAGAACTGGTAATGTGACTCAGAAACAGAAAACCGGGAATTTCCGAACCCATCAAGCAAGAATGAAGGCGAGATTGACAACTTAACATGCATCTTTTAAGTCTAATGTTACCTTATGGGGCGATAGTTTCCAGGATCCGTTGAGGCACCACCTTTGTGGAGAGGGACCACTGTTGCTGTACGCCACTCTTTGGGTACATATCCTGTAGTAAGGCTGAGATTGAACAGTACTTTTATGTTTGGGTTTAGCTCTTCTTGGAGTTCATGTAGGACGCAGCCCGGGACACCGTCTGGTCCCATTGATGCTGTGTTTTTTGCTTTGGAGAGGGCAGCTCTTACCTGAGCATCTGAGATGTTAGGGGGGGCAGCACTCTGCTGGGATAAATATTTGCCCTTTTGGTGGGGGGGGGGGTTTGCGCTGAACCTGTCAGCTAGGATGTTGGCAATGTCTGTGGGTTCGGTGTATTTTTTGTCATTCTGGACTAATTCTGAGCATATCTGGGAATTCCCACCCAGGTTCCTAACATAACTAAAGAAAGCCCTGTGATAATCCTTAGTGTCCTGTGCAATTTTTCTCTCGAAGCTGGCCTTAGATGATTTTATGAGTGCCCATAGTTTTTTGGTAATACTGATCAGAGATGCCTTCCTTTTTTGGGATTTTGCTCTATCATGTAGTAGCTTTCTCCTTCTATTGTATAGTTTGTTTATGACTGGGGTCCACCAGACAGGACATCTGCCTTTGGAGGACTGGGTCTTGGTTTTATTTGGGATTGCATGATCCATGCATTCCTGAAGGTGTTCATAGAATGCATTTATAAAGGATTCTGCGGTCTGGGCCGTATTTTCCACAGGCCCGGGGGCTTTGAAGGATTCCACCTCGGTTTTGAGGAGTGTGAAATTTGCTTTAGAAAAGTTTTTCACTGTGGTTTTCAGGGCAGGGGGTGGAGTCGGGATGTGAATATCCAGTGAGATTAGTTTATGGTCTGATCTTACCAGTGAGGGATACACTTCTGGTATGGAGCATAGAATCCCCATGTTGGTGATGATCAGGTTCAGTATGTTTTCCCCTATTGTGGGTGTGGTAACAAGTTGTTCCATAGCATTTGAGTTTATAAATTCTAGGAACCTTTGGGCTAGGGTGATGGAGCTAGAGTAATGCTCCCAGTCTATGTTTGGGTAGTTGAAGTCGCCCAATATAATGGTGTTTGGAGAGACCTTCATATTTTCCAGTGTTCTCAGGAAGGCCGAGTGGGGTTCCTGGGTTTGGGAGGGTGGTCTGTAGCAGGCTATAAACTGGAAGGCAGTTTTACCCACTGTTAGTTGCACATGGATAGTCTCTGATGCTTCGTGCTGTGCCACCAACCTGGAGGTGTGGGTATCTTTGACGAATATTGATACTCCCCCTCCTTTTGTGGTAAGGTCCAAGTCTTGGGGCCGAAAAGCATGGTATGAGGTATAACCTGGTATAACTTGGTAGTGCTGGGGTGCTCTCGGGAGTCTTGAACCAGGTTTCTGTTACTGCACAGATATCGATGTTCTCCATGCTAAGGATAGTTTTGAGTGCGTGCATCTTGAGGTTTAGACTTCTGGCATTGAGTAGCATTACTCTTAGTTTCTTATCCCTTGTGATACCTATGGAGGTGGGTTTGTCTTTTGAGCCTTGCCTAAAAAAGGCACTATGGGGGTAGCAAGAGCCTTTGCCAATATCCGAAAGCCCAGGGGTGACAGGTGCAAGCCATCCCTAGCGAAGCATCGTGGCTTGTCGAGCATGTCACCCCAGGCTGACAGGCATTGGATCCCCTTTGAATGACACCAATACTTAAGCCAATTGTTGAAATTGATCATCTTGTCTTCATATTGTGGCATCATTCTTGGTGAGGGTAAGATGCTACTCAAGGTCAGGGTCATACCGGCCTGGGCTACATGCTCAGAGAGCTCCTCTATTTCTCTTTTCATGTAGTTCAGGGAGGTACGTCTCAGGTCATTCACACCAGCATGGACAATGACTGTTACAAAAAGTTAACCTTTTTTATCCCAGTTACAATGACACGTCCAAACCAACGCAATCTCCCCTCTCTGTCTTATCCTAATTTTATCTATCCTTGTTACCTCCTAAGCAAATATTAACATCTTTAACTCTGCTACCTGTAGCTCTGACTCCTGTCTTTTCGTCAGTGCCACCATCTCCAACCCATATAATACAGCTGGTCTCACTACCATCTTGCAGACTTTCTCTTTCACTCTTGCTAGCACCTATGTGCCACAAATCACTCCACCCTGCCTGCACTCTCTTCTTCACCTCTCTTCCACACTCACCATTACTTTGTACTGTTGATCCCAAGTATTTAAACTCATCCACCTTCACCAGCTGCACTCCCTGCATCCTCATCATTCCTCTGTCCTCTCTCTCATTCACACACATATATTCTGTGTTAGTCTCAGAGCTCGAAATGAAGAAAAGGCTGGAGGAATATGAGACTGCACAAGAAGAGATGTTTCAAAAATAGTAGAACTGAAGGACAGAGCATGTAGGGAAAACCTGAGATTTTCTGCTGTACCATAGAAGCTGGTAGAAACAATTAATTTTATGAAAGCACCAATTAGCAACTGGACTGGTATTCCACAACAAGAACTGTTAACTGAAAGGACACATCATGTGTATGCTCCAAACCTGGCTATGAGAAAGTAACCTAAACCTTTAATAGTAAAGATGCAATCTTACCAGCAGGAGGAGTTGATTCTGACAAAACTGTCTCAGAAGGACAAAGTATTAAAAGTTGGAGACAGCAGACTGTTTGTGGAGAATGACTACTCACTGTACACCAGCAAAAGAGGAATACATGTATCCCATTCTTCAGGGAATGTCATGAACCAGGAGTGAGATTCAAATTGTTGTACCAGCTGTCTTCACAATATCTTTCCTTGGAGGGACAAAATCATGCTAAGGAGGAAATACAAAAGTTTATCCAACAAAAAGTGAGCTGTGGAACAGAAGAAGATTCTGCTTCTTGTTCTTCCAGTAATGAAGAATACAGGCAGACTGTGCCAGTGAAACATTTTCCAATTTATCAATGGAAAATGCTTGAGAGAAGGAAAAAACACAAAAGTTGACTAGAAAAATCAAGAGAACACTGGAAATGAAGCATAGACAGGATTGGGAGATGGAGATGAACAGGAATAAAACCAGGACTTGGAAACTGACATGTGGGATTAAAAATTATATTTCTGAAACATGACAGCACAAGCAATTCTGGAAATATTGCACTTCTTTGGACTTTCTTAAACCTCTAGGGGATTCTAAAGCATACGCTCTACTTCATGTAATTAATGTTTTGAAAAATACTTAGGAGAGGGGGAAGAAGAGGTTGAAAGTTAACTGTAAGTAAAACAATTTTTTTTTCTTAATGGAACTGTTTTAACAGTGCATGATTTTCTATGCATTCTATAAAGTAAAGTTTTCTCAGTTATTTTTAAGTGTAATGGGGATGCTAATGTAAACAGGCGCTCCTGTTTTTTTTTTCTTTCTCCCTTCTTCTCCCTTTCTCTTTGTTCAGTTTTAAAAAATGTAGGCACTGCAAAGTATAAAAAAAAAGGAGGAGTAAAGGAAAAAAAAGAAGTTATGATCTTACCATAATGTTCCATCTGTATTGTCCATCTTCATTTTTCATTAGCCTGTGGGTCTCGTTTCCGACCTTCTGACTGAGCGGCCCCTCTCCAAGCTTGAGATTCCTGAGTTGAGGTCCTCCCTTCAACCCATAATGCCTCAGTCCCCCACATTACCTCAGACTGACTTTGCCCACAGCATATTAAATCCAACAATGTCTATCTTCTACAAAGACAATCATCTAAGACTATGAGAAAGGAAATCAGGAGAGCAACCCTAAAGAACAGAAGCTCCTCTGAGAGTTCCACCAGGTCTCCCAAATTCTGAAAAGGGGAAGGGGGAGGGATGGTTAATGAAAAATGAAAATGGACAACACAGATGGAATGTTATGGTAAGAACATAACTTCTTTATCTGATGTTGTCATCTTCATTTTCATTAACCTGTTGGTAAGAGTCCCCAGCTACTGAAAAACCCTAAGTGGCTCTCATGGAAAGATAATGTGTTGTACGGCAGAGCTAAAGCCACTCCTGCTTCTAGATATAATATCCAACTTATAATGCGAAAGAAATGTATGAGGATTTGACCAGGTAGCTGCACCACAAATATCTTCAATCAAAACTCTGGACAAAAAGGCTTGAGAAGTCACCATAGACCTTCTAGAATGACCTTTAATAGGACCTGGCAAGGGTATGTTTCAGACTGAATAGACAAAGGAAATAGAGTCTCTCAACCATCTAGACAGAGTAACCTTCATAATGGATTTTCCTTTCTTTCTCTCAGCGAAGGATACAAACAACTGCTCAAGTTTCCTGAAGGATTTGGTTCTGTATAAGCAGAAATGTAATAGGTTCATACTAGGCTATCTGCCCTAGGGCATTTATAAGCCTAGCCAGAATGTGTTTGGCTTTCACCACCCATTTTAAATTTATTTTGCTATGCCATTTTTCGAGGTTAGTATACTGTGCCTCTGTCTAACAGTGACACAGAAGTGATACCCAGGGTAAACCTACGATCTCCCATCCACTCATCAAGATTCCTCTTGAAGAGAGTCAATGAGGGACTCTGCCTAACCTGGACTGGGATTTTATTCCAGAGTGAAGGGAGCCTCTGGGTTATGAATATTTCCCTCCAGCATGTCCTATTTATTTCAGTGCTGAGGTTCAAATCTCGAGCGTAGCTCGATGGGATTTGGACTTTCTGAGGTGCAGCATGTCCATTAATTTGGGTTTGGACATGGCTTTATACGTCAGGCACAGATCGCCTCTGAACAGGCGGTATGCCACTGAGTAGAGCTGAAGTTTCTTTAACCGGGCAGCATATGGCATCTGTTTGAGCGCTTTGATCCTCTTGGTGAAGTACTTTTGGGGTCTTTCCAGTTGCTGCAGGTGTCTGGTAAGGTACATCCCAAAAGGGGCATTGTACTCAATTATGGGCCTGATGAGGAATGAGTAAAGAGGCACGATGACCTCCCCTGATCTAGATGTGAATCCCTTCATGATTAGGTGGGCTATATAAAATGTTTTTCTAACCACTTTGGCCACGTGGTTGTCAAATGAGAGATTGCTATCAACTTGGGTCCCCAGGTCCCTAATTACTTCTTCTGTACTTAATGGATTACCACCTATGTGGTAATTTGTGGGCACTTTGTTTTTGCCAGAGGGGATGACTATGCACTTCTTGGCATTTAGCTCGAGGCCATGGCTCTGGTACCAGATGTCTGTTTCTATGAGGCCCTTTTGGAGGATGCTTGTGTCGGCTGGAGAGTCGATTATGGCGCCCAGTTTGCAGTCATCTGCGAACCTGGTCAGCCACAGTCCTTCTGTGTTGGCCTGTACCTCCGAGAAATATATACCGAACAAGAGAGGTCCCAGGACTGAGCCTTGTGGGACACCACTTGTAACTAGTTTGGAGTCTGACATGGCTCCAGCAATTCTAACCATGTGGGTTCTTTCCTTGAGCCAGTTTGCAATCCATCTAGTGACATAGGGGTTTATATTTAAGCTGGTGAGCTTATCTATAATGCCCAAGTGGGGTATTGTATCGAAGGCTTTTGCGAGGTCCAGGCAGGCTGTGTGGGCCAACTTCCCCTCGTCAATGGCCTTGGTGACTGTTTCATAGAAATCAACCAGGTTTAAGAGGCAGGATCTGCCCTTAACAAAGCCGAACTGGGTAGGATCCAGTGTCTGTAGGTCCCAAATATCTTTATTTATGAGGTCCATGATGATCCTTTCCATAGCTTTGCAGACCAAGCTAGTCAGGCTTATGGGGCGATAGTTTCCAGGATCTGTTGAGGCACCATCTTTATGGAGAGGGAGCACTGTTGCTGTACGCCACTCTTTGGGCACATATCCTGTAGTAAGGCTGAGACTGAACAGTAGTTTTATGTTTGGGTTTAGCTCTTCTTGGAGTTCATGTAGGACGCAGCCCGGGACACTGTCTGGTCCCATTGATGCTGTGTTTTTTGCTTTGGAGAGGGCGTCTCTTACCTGAGCATCTGAGATGTCAGGGGGGCAGCACTCTGCTGGGATAGATATTTGCCCTTTTGGTGGGGGGGGGGAGAAGTTTGCGCTGAACCTGTCAGCTAGGATGTTGGCAATGTCTGTGGGTTCAGTGTATTTTTTGTCATTTTGGACTAATTCTGAGCATATCTGGGAATTACCACCCAGGTTACTAACATAACTAAAGAAAGCCTTGTGATTATCCTTAGTGCCCTATGCAATTTTTCTCTCAAAGCTGGCCTTAGACAATTTTATGAGTGCCGTAGTTTTTTGCTTGGGATTTTGCTCTATCATTTAGTAGCTTCCTCCTTCTATTGTACAGTTTGTTTATGGCTGGGGTCCACCAGACAGGACGTCTGCCAATTGGAGGATTGGGTCTTGGTTTTATTTGGGATTGCATGATCCATGCATTCCTGAAGGTGTTCACAGAATGCGTTTATAAAGGATTCTGCGGTCTGGGCCGTATTTTCCACAGGCCCGGGGATTCCACCTCGGTTTTGAGGAGTGTGAAATTTGCTTTAGAGAAGTTTTTCACTGTGGTTTTCTGGGCAGGGGGTGGGGTCGGGATGTGAATATCCAGTGAGATTAGTTTATGGTCTGATCTTACCAGTGAGGGATACACTTCTGGTCTGGAGCATAGAGTCCCCATGTTGGTGATGATCAGGTCCAGTATGTTTTCCCCTCTTGTGGGAGTGGTAACAAGTTGTTCCATAGCATTTGAGTTTATAAATTCTAGGAACCTTTGGGCTAATTGCCTGTGTATGTGCAGTAAATGAAAGGTGTACTCTCCTTTATTCTGATAATTAGGGAAGAAGAAAGGATAACTGACAGACTGATTAATGTCCACTCCCCATGGCTAACTTAGGGGTAAAGGATGGGTCCGTACGTAAGGTTACCCTGTCTTTGTGAAAAATTAAGTAAGCAAATTGAGAAGAAAGATCTTAAAGTCTGGACACTCTCCTCACGGAGAGGATAGCCACTAGAAAAAGGGTCTTCCAAGACAGAAATTTTAAGTCAACTGTAGCCGCTGGCTCAAAGGGAGGATGAACCAATACTTGCAGAACCACAGTCAGGTCCCATGGAGGGGTAGGGTCTTTGATTGGTGGGCAGCACAAAAAGGTGCCTTGAAGGAAGACTTTACAAAGTTTAGATGATGCCGGGGGGAAGAATCTAGGCCTAAATAAAAGTTGGAAATAACTGTGAGTTGGACCTTAATGGTGAAGTAGCTAGTGCCATTGTGGTAGAGGGATGCCAAAAAATCCAAAACAACTGCAGTAGGAGCCATAAAAGGGTCTACCTGCTTTCAAATGGAGAACCTTTTCCATTTACTTTTATAAATCCTGCTGGCTGAAGAACTAAAAGAGGAGATCAGAATTCTATGGACAGGGCACGAAAGCCTGAGACAGCTTGCCATCATCAGAATTGCAGAAACCATGCAGTTAACTTCAATATCTGAAGGTCTGGGTGGGGCTGCCCTGACGGATGAGAAAGATGGTCCAGAATCGGCTCCAGCCTCAAAGACGGGCATATCAGGTGATACCAAAGACAGGTGAACCCGGTTCATCAGGGCCAGAAGGGGGCAATGAGAATAAATTTGCTCTTCAACATGAGAGCCTTCTGTAAAGACCTGGGAATTAATGGGAGAGGAGGGAAGGCATAAAGAAAACTGGGAGGTCAAGCATGGACTAGAGTGTCTCTGGGTGACAGTCACTAAGGATGGATCAAGGCAAAGTACTTGCTGCATTTGGTTTTGAAAGGGGATGCAAGCAGATCATAGCATGGTTGAACCCATTTCCAGAACATCAAATCTGCCATGGATTGATTCAAAGACCACTCATAAATCATTAGTAACACTTGGCTGAGCCTGTCCGCTAATATGTTGGACTGCCCTGGAATGTGTTTTGCTATCAGAAAGTCGCTGGTAGAGATTGCCCACTGCCACATCCTAATTGCTTCCCAACATAGGGGGCTGGACCTGGTTCCCTCCTGTTTGTTGATGTACCAAACCAAGGACATATTGTCCGCCTGTAGCACAATATTCCCTGGAGGTAGATGGCTGTGAAGTTCTTGCAATGCTAGAGGAACCACCCTCATCTCCTGTATGCTAATATGCAAAAGTTAGTCTCCTGGGGTGTGCCTTGAACTGTCCTACCCAAAAATGCCCCTCAACCCTATCTGGGAGGTGTCCATGGTCCCAGTGGCATTTGCAGGAGGGAAGATTAATGGCCATCCTTGAAAAACATCTGCAGAGTGAAGTCACCAAAGCAGAGTATCCTTCCATACTTGGTAGAGTTTGATGGCGAAACTCAAGGGATTCCTGTGAAGAGACCACTGGACAGCTAACGTCCATTGCAGGATCTGCATGTGTATGCACACAGTAGGTAGAAGAGTTATAGTGCCCACCATAGAACCCAACACTCTGAGAATCAAGACAGCCAGAGGGGTTGGGATGGACAGAATCTGCCTGACCTTAAGTCTAGCTCAGAGAATTCCTCTGGCTTCCTTTTTTCCTTATTTCTTTTCAGTAGGACTGTGCCCCAACAAGCCCATCAAGACACAGACAGCAAGTAAAATTCCATTTGATAACAATTTATTGTGCCAACCCACTAAAGTCCTGACACTATATCCCTTGCAAATTGCACAATCAGTGTCCAGATTCTCCCAAACCAACCAGGCAGAGATCGTGAAGATCTTTTGCGAACAATTTGTACCCGCATTGTTTACACTTGCAGAAACCTTGTTTGGTTTCTTTCTCCATAGATATTTATCTGCAAAGAGATCTGTCAAGAAAAAAAGTAAATTCTCAGTCTCTCTCTATCTTTCTCTCTCTCTCTGAATTTTTTGGGAAATGAGAAAAAAGACCTAGGCCTGAAACATGATAAGGAGGGGAACAAGATCAAAACGATAAAGATAAAAGGTCTGCAAAGGGTATAAATAATTAACCGTGGATAGTGGAAGGAAAATAAAATCTGTAGAACTCGCCTAAAGTCAGCAGTACCCAGAGGTACAGTAAAATATCTTTCTCTATACTCAAGCTCAGAAAGAGAGACTGTTGTCTTGCAGACAGCAAGATCTGGAGGACTTAGCAGGAGGAATTATGGGTAAGGATGAACTAGAGCTTCTGAGGAGTTCATTACCATCACTAGAGGGTGCCAAAGGCACCAGCATTGCTTTTCCAGTGTCTAGATAGGGCCCAAGAAATCCATAAATAAATAAATACACGTTCTTTCGGATTAATCTTCTTGATTTAAGACCATTCATACTACTGTGATTAAAATCCACCTATGTCTATACCCATCAATTACAGCCACTTGACTTCTGTACACCTCAACTGTCTAAATGAGATTAAAAAATGGCCACAGTAAAGTATTCCAACTTGCTTTACATATATGCACACCAGCCCTGCAAAGTCAGACTAATGACTGTTTAACTTGATCTTGACAGCAGGATAAGACAATTCAGAGGCATATCCCATACTCAGCAATCCTAGCCCCATTGCTGACTTAGTACACCTCAGATGTCTGATTCTGGTATCAGTAATAGTTATGGACACAATAGACTATTTCAGGTTTGTTTTACATAAACATAAACTATTTCAGGTTTGTTTTACATGAACATATAAAAGGCCAAGTATTGTAATTTACATCACATAAATGCACACTGGTCCTGCAAACCCACACTAATAAAAAAAAAGGTATGTTATCTCCATCCACAGACACCGCCATACCAATCCAGCAGTTATAGCCACATTATGTGTGCATCTCATCTGATTGTGGTAAAATATAATGCATCTCAATGTCTTAGAGAAAGAATCAGGACAATGCCAAAAATTATGAGGAAGAAAGTCATAGAATCAACGACAGATTTCATACATTGATTGTAAGTAGTTAAAGTGGCTACAGTAAAAGATTTTAATTAGCATGCATTTTCTCAATAACATGAAGTCTGAAACTCAAATATCTGTCATTATTTAGTGAGTGCAATCCTCAACATTTGGCAGGAAAACCACTATGTTTATGAGGTACAAACCAAAAATAAGAGGCAAAAATCTAAGGCATTCAGTCATCTTGGGGACAGTTGAGAGCTATGTGATATCAACTTTGCTTTACATAAACAGTAGACAGCTCACAAGCATTTCAACATATTTCAAACAAACTCACATTAATCGTGCAAAGGCAGTTGGTTAACTGGGAAGAGACAAGTTACCGTCATCCACACACCTCCCACTAAGTAATTATAGCCAATTTATTCTGTATACCTCATCCAACTGTGATAAAAAATAATACTTCTCAAACTCTTCACAAAAGAATCATAGACAAAGCAAAAAATAATATAGGACAAAGGGCCCTAACCAGGGAGAGATTTTAAATATTGCTCTTATACACCCAAAGTTACTACAATGTTGGTTTATACACTGACATGCATTTTCTAAAGAATATGAAACTCAATTGTCATTATTTAAAGATTGTAATTCTCAGTGATTTGCTAGAAAATCATACATTTTATGAGGAACATATCAAAATGAAGCAAAATCATGGACATTATACAAATTTAGGGACAGTTTTAACTTAGTTTCACAGAAACAATGCTCAGAGCTTACTTCAAACAAGTGCAGACTAGTCCTGTAAAGTCAAAATGTAAGATGAGCAAACATCAAGAAGTTGAGATGTTTTCATCCAGAGCTATCCCCTCCCCATTTATTGACTGCAATCCTCAGTGCTTTTCCAAACAACTAGAAAAGTATGAGACACAGACCATAAATATGAGAGAAATTCAGGGACATTTGACAAAATCAGGAACAGCTCCAACTTGACTTCACACAAACAGAAACCAGAGAGTAAGTATTCAGGCTTCTGTAGTGTTGGACTCTAAGCTGGGTAAACTAAACAGAGTAAGTTGCAGACAAAAAATATTAGGCAAAGACAAAAACATTCTGTGAAATAAAGGACAGTTTCAAACTTGTTTCACTCAAAGCTTAGCCAGAGAGTAAATACTCCAAATTATTTCATAAAAATGCATACTAGCCCTTAAAGCCACATTTTTAACAGAGCAAACAAAGAAGGAAAAGGTGATTTCATCCACAACACAACCAGCCCACTCAAGCTGGTTACCTGACATATTAAAAATAGTACATATTTCAATTTGTTTCACACAATTGAACATTAGCTCTTAATGCCAGAATAGGAAGGTGCAAATAAATAGGGCAAGTTGATTTTATCCACAGCATGAATATCCCAGTGTGGTTGCCCACCAGCATATTAAAAAAGGGAGAATACATAGATCAATTTATTTTCCACAAGTGCACACAAAGAATTAGTGCCAGACTTTAAACTGACCAATAAAGAGGGCAAATTACTTTTATCCACAGTACAGCTGCCACTGGCTCTCTGCCATCATATTAAATAGAGAGAGTAACTATTCCACTTTATTTCATGTAAATACACACGAGTCCTTAATGTCCGACTTTAAACTTAGCAAACGAAAAGGCCAAGTTGCTTATATCTACGGCACTGCTAGACTCCCGCCAAAAAGAGAAAAGCAAACATTCCAATTTCACACAAATATACACTAGTTTTTAAAACAACACAATAAATTGAGCAAATGAAGAGGGCATGTTACTTTCATCCACAGCACAGCTACCCCCTCCCCAATCTGGGTGCCTGCCAGCATAAATAAAAGAGAGAAAGGAAAAACAGAGTAAATGTTCTACTTTATTTCACAGACTAATGCCTGAAAAGCTTGCTTTTATAGCACAGTTAGCTGTCCTAAAAAGAGAGAGAGAATATTCTACATCACACAAGTGTACACTAGTCCTCAATGACACACTTTAAACTGAAGAGAGTAAGTTACTTTTAGCCACAGCATAACTACCTCCCCATCTGAGAGAGAGGAAAAACAAATATTCCAATGTATTTAATACAAATGCACACTATCCCTTAATGATATACTTTAAACTGGTTACTTTCACCCACAACACAACTAGTCACTCCCAAAACTGAATATTCCATTTTACTTCATACAAATGCTGCTAGCCATTAATGCCAGACTGTAAACTGCGCACAGCACAGCTAAAAAGACTACATTTTCCAACTTATTTCACACAAATGCATACCAACCCTTACTGGTAAAGTACAAAGAGCAAATGAAGAAGGCAAGCTGCTTTCTTCCTCAACAGAGCTAGCCCTCCCTCAAACATCTGGTTGCCTGCCAGTATGTTAAAAATTCCCTTGCCCCAGGTTACTGCCACTTATCAGCAATCCACTAATGCCCACAATTATCCAGATAACTTTTTACTATACACAGACTTTCTATTTGTTACTGTCCCAATGAATCACTGGAAGGCAACAAATAGAAAACTGCAGAACGTTAGATAGAGATGCTGCAGCTGTGGGCATTTGTTTATTCTTTTAAGTACAAATACATTTTTCTTAAAAAAATAAAGTATCTGAGATGAATATCTTCACTGGCCACATATTCAAATGACAGTCACCTTCAGTATGAAAAAGTAAGTACTAGATGTATCTTTCATTTAGGACTTTTTTTCTTTTTAACTAGACTTAGTCTTTTAAGTTTTGAGAGTGGCATGCTTGTGGTTAGTGAGTTGTAGTGTGCAGGTAGCTATGCTTAATTTTTGTTTTGTCCCAAAGAGCATGGCTTCTAGACATGAAGTATCTTACAGTGTTCATAGATTCATGGGTATACAAGAGGCTAATGAACACCAATGCCTTTAGAAGCCCAGCCACGCAACCCAGTTCAGTTGTGTTCCCTTGTAACATGTGCATCTAAATTGGAGGGGTATATTAGTTAGAAGTTGCTAAAAATTTATGGGGGGGTTATTAGTTAGGGAATGCTTAATGTTGGCCTCAGTCTATTGGAGACATGGGGGCCAGCCATGGGATGAGTTTACAATTTCCCAGCCAATGATCAAGGCTACGTTTGAATAGGATTGGGATGGACTCTGCTTCACATGGATGAGGAGCTTATTCCAGAGCATGGGGATCCTTTGACACACACATCTATCTTGCCAGCATGTTCTACTTATACTGCAAGCAATGTTTAAATCCCTGGATCTAGTGTTTTTGGTGTTCATTTTGCAGATGTGCAAAAGCTTCATCAGGGCTGGATCAAAGGATGCCTTATATGCTAAGCAGAGATTGCCTCTAAACAACCTATAGGCGAGGGAGTATAAAAACAGGGCTCTAAGGCAATCTGTACAGGACAATGGATTCTCTTAGTAAGGAACCTTTGTGGACTTTCCAACTGTTGCACATGTTGAGACAGCATCATTGAGGGACCTGATAAGGCCATGGTTCTATAACTTTCTTGGACCTGTATGCCATGCCCTTATAAGTTGTGCAACATGGCATGATTTTCTTATCACCTTGGCTATGTGTTGATCAAATGCCAGATTACTGTCTACATATATTACCAGCTCTCTAACTACCAGATAAACTCTTAGGGGTGCCTTATCAATGAGTAATTTGCCTGGGTTGACATTTTCCCAAAAGGCACTATAATGCACTTCTTTGCACTGAGCTTTAATCCATGGCTTTGGCATCAGTCATTTGTCTGCAGTAGACCTTCTTGCAGGATGTTGGTGTCATGGAGGAAATTTATGACACCTCCCAATTTGCAGTCATCTGCAAATTTGGTGAGCCAAGAGCCCTTGACATAAGCCTTGACCTCTGAGAAGTAGATGCCAAACAGGAGTGGACCCAGCCCTGTAGTATTACGCTAGTGACCTGCTTCTTGGTGGAGATGGTCTCACCAATCCTGACTTCTTGGGTGCTCTTGGATCTTCTTGGGTGTAACTGTAGCGAAGGAGTTTTGTCATGACAAACTCCCAAAATTTACAACACAAGATATTTCATAAATCACATGAATTTGACTTGTACATATTCAATGTATACATTTTCACTGCTTTTTTAATTCTGAAATACTTTTTAACATTAATTTCAAATGGATGGACTATTTCAGTAATCTGCATATTTGTTAAGGTTGTGTACAGTTTCCATAAATTGTGTAAATATATTTTCTCACAGGTAGTTTTCTGCTATAGCTCTAAGGTGATTTTTAAATGTTTATAATGTTATCTATGATATTATTTTCATGGGCTGTGAGATGAATACATTTCATAATTACAAATGGCATCAATGGAAAATTTTCAAGAAATTCACTAACTTGATTAATCAAGACAGACTCCATAAAAGTTCAGTCACTTGCTAGGATTATCCATTTCAGCAAATCAAAGCATGAAAAGCAAACAGCTATTGACATGCTGATAATAGAAAGCCTTTTTCATCTATGTTAAAATAAAAAATATTCAGTATCTTTCTATTAGCTAGCTTGACTATAATGGTTGGACTGCTTATGACAATATAGAAAAGGCTAATATACTGAAATGTTTTTGGAAAATCAGTAGAAGCAGCTGCATTGGCACAGCTGAAAATAATTTAGAGAAAGCTGCATTCCCCTCCATCACCTCTGAACTTGTGAGTGAAACTTTATTACAGCCACTGGCCCAGACATCATACTGGGCAGTTTTATTCATAAGTGAAGCCAACTCTGCTACTTACTGTTATTTCAGTTCTCATTAGAGACAGATAATCCTTCAGCAGAAAAGCCTGAATATATGAAGCTGCACTCCCCTGGAAGCATTCCTCACTTTGGAAGATGCTGATGTCTGTGCAGTCACTGAGACATGGTTCAAGCCTGAGGAGAGCACCCTGGCCATGCAAGGCTACATCTCCTTCCACATATTTTGATCTCAAAATGAGTGTGAAAGAACCAAAGGTGGAGAGGTATCTATCATTATTAAAGTCAAGTGCACGTCGACTCTGATCAAACAGTACGACTCTCTCAAACTATTCCATGTCCAATTAACTCTGAGCAAAATACCTATCACGTCATTGCTAGATATAGGTCCCCCCCATGAACCAAGAAAAGCACACTGCCTACCTGTACTTACTTTAATCACTCTCCATACAGTCCAACACCTTAGTCATGGGTGACTTCAACTATCCTTCCATCAACTGGGTGACATATATGACCGCAAACATGCTCACCCAGAGGTTCCTTGACCTTGTTAATTCAAATGTTCTGGAAGAGAGAGTCTGCACCCCCACGAGGGCCTCAAATGTTCTAGACATAATACTCACTAACATGGGGAGTCACTGCACTCCCCACTGTGTGATGCTTCCCCTGCTACAGTCAGACCATAAAACTGTCTGGTCCAAAGTATTCGACCTGACATACCCACAGGAGCAAAAAAAAAAAAAAAAAAAAAAAGTGAAGACATTTTCCAAAGCTAACTTCAGACTACTAAGCAATGGTATAAAAAGTTTTATGCCCACCACACTCACAATGTCCCTAGCTAAGGATAATCTTAAGGCATTTTTAGTTATGTCAGAAACCTAAAAGAGAATGCCCAGTTTTGTGCAGAACTGGAAAAAGATTGTACCACTCATACTGCACAGGATGAAATCACCAAACTGCTAGCTGACAGATTTAGTACAAACTTCAATCCCTGGTCCTGCTGGCCAAACCCCGAATCAGTCTTCTACCTACTATCACTAGAGATCAGGTCTTATTTGCACTCTCCAAGACCAAAAACACAGCCTCAACTGGACCAGATAACATCCCAGGATACTTATTAAGCAATCTAAAACAGGACCTAGCAGACCCACTTAGAGCTCTCTTTAACCATAGCCTAATAACTGGTTTTGGTCCAGCAGAGTGGAGAAGAGCAACAGTAATCTCCTAGTGCAAAGTGGGGACATCAACAAAAAGTACAGTTGTGTACCTACCATAAATGTAGATGTTCGAGTGTATTCACTGCTGCAGTCATTACACTAGGGTTATCCTGCTGGCAGGCTACCCGCAGTTGGCCTGAATTCCAAAGTCTAGGTCCGGCGTAGGTTGCTGTCACCTCTTCCCCGACGTCAGTGCGCCAGGGGTATAAAAGATGCAGCCGATGCCATTTTCTTCTGTTTTTCTTGCCCCAAATGTCAGGCGGCCCCAAAATGGTAGGCTAATAATTTATGCCAATAAGTATGCATGCAATAACATAAACATTTCCTTCATCTACAAGCAAATACACCACATAGGTTGTATAGGATAGAGAAGTACAGATAAGTCCCAGCAAAGAAAAGGGGGATGGTGGTTGGGTAATCTGGACTGCAACAGTGAATACACTCGAACATCTACATTTATGGTAGGTACACAACTGTACTAGGTTCATCGTGTTTCACTGTTGCAGTCATTACACTTGGGTTGAATCCCAAAGCTGAGGTAGGGTGGCTGGGTCTAAATAGGATTAGGAGAGGCTATAAGGCCCTGCAAAACTGCAGTGGCAAAGCCTGCTCTGGATTTAGAGTAGAGAGGTAAATGGTAGTGTTTGGTGAAAGTGTGCACTGAACTACAAGTTGCAGCCTCTAAAATGTCTTTGGTTGGTACCCCTCTGAGGAAGGCTATTGAAGTGGTTGCTGCTCTGGTAGAATGTGGCCTAATGTCCTTAGGAATTGATTTGCCATGTTGTGAATAACAGAATCGAATGCAGTGGCCTATCCATTTCAAAATAGTCTGCTTTGAGATAGGCTTTCCTTGTGATCCTGCAGCATATGCCACTAAAAGTTGCTCAGTCTTTCTGAAAGCTTTAGTTCTGTCCAAGTAGAAGCGTAGCTGTCTGTGTATGTCCAAAGAATGCAGGAGTCTCTCACCCTTATTCTGTGGGTTTGGATAAAAAGTAGGCAAATGAATGGTTTGGTTAAGGGCCACACTGGACACTACCTTAGGCATAAATGTAGGGTTAGTCCTGAGAGAAACCTGTCTGGATGGACAATGATGAAAGGTTCCACAGCCATGAGAGCCTGTAACTCTGAAACTCATCTTGCAGAGGTTATTGCTAGGAGCAGAGCTGTTTTCCAAGATAAGAACTTTATTTCAGCTGTATTGGCTGGTTCAAAAGGCGGCAGTGTAAGTTTCTCCAAGACATAATTGAGGTCCCATGTAGGTATTGGTGCTCTCCTTGGAGGTCTTATGTTTTTGACCCCTCTGAGGTACTGCCTTAGCAATGGGTGAGAAAAAAATAGGTGGTTCCATATTGTAATGAGCTGAAATGGCAGAGGCATGGATTTTAATTGATGAGAAGGATAGGCCTTTGTCCAGCATCTCAGTTAGGTATTGTAAAATCTGAGGAATATTTGGTACAAGCGTGTCAATTCCTTGTGCCTGGTTCCAAGCACAGAATCTCTTCCATTTTTCTGCATAAGATTTTTCTGGTACTTGGCCTCCTGGCCTCCAAAATAACATCCATCACTGCTTTAGAGAGAGGTGTTTTCTGAATGGCTACATTATTCGCCATGCTGCCAAATTTAGGGTCCTGAGTTGGCTGTGCAGGATTTGATTGTTTCATTGGGTCATTAAGTGAGGAATTAGAGGCAATGTCCAGGCTGGGACTTGAGACAAGCTCTTTAGGATTGGGTACCAGTGCTGGCGGGTCCAGTCTGGGGCAATCAGAATCATTTTTGTCTTCTCTTGTCTGACCTTTAGGAGTACCGTGGGAAGGAGTGGCAGAGGAGGAAAGGCGTATACTGTTAGGGCTTTCCAGCTGAATGATAGAGCATCCACTTTCCATGCTTGTTTGTGATAGGTCCTTGTGCAGAATCTCTGTAGTTGGCAGTTGTGGGGGAGGCAAAAAGATCTATGTCTGGGCATCCCCATTTCTTTGTTATCATGCTGAAGACTTGTGGATCCAGTTTCCACTCGTGGGGATCCATAATATTTCTGCTTAGTTCATCTGACAGAGTATTTTTCTTTCCTGGCAGGAATTGTGCTTGCAAATGTACTTGATAAGTCAATGTTGTGTCCCACAAAGTCATGGCTTGTCTGCAGAGGGGGTAGGAATGTGTGCCTCCCTGCTTGTTTATGTATCACATGACTGTAGTATTGTCCGTCCTCATCAGTAGTTGTCCTGGATAAAGTAAGTCCTTGAGAGTTGTCAGGGCATTTTGAACAGCTAGCATCTCTTTTTGATTGATATGAAGATGCATTTGGCTTGAGGGTCATGTGACCTGAATACATTTTCTTGCTATGTGGGCCCCCCAGGCATAATCTGAAGCATCTGTTGTTATTGACTGCCTGGCTGTGGGTAGGTTGAATGGCTGTCCCTTGTTGAGGTGACAGGACTGTGCCCACCATCGAAACTCCTGTTGAAGGCAAGGAATGAGGGTAATCAATGTTTCCAGGCTGTGGCAATGTTGGGTCCAAACGCTTTTTAGATACCATTGTAGTTTCCTCATATGCAGTCTGGCATATGGAATTAGCAGAATGCAGGATGCCATGAAGACCAAGGCCTGCAGAATTTGCCTTGCAGTTAACTGGGCCTTTGTTGCCAACATTGTGAAGTAAGAAGTCAGTTGCCTTTGTTTGTCTGGCGTGAGATAAGCCATCTGGGCAGTTGTATTTAAGCTTGCACCCAGGAATATTATCTCTTGAGAGAGTACTAATTTTGATTTATTTTCATTTACTGTGTACCCTAGGCAAATCAATAATCTTTTTACAAACGCCAGGTGCTCTAGCAGTATGTCCTTGTTCTCTGCTTGAATAAGGCAATTGTCTAAGTAAGGATATATTTGAATTCCTTTTTGTCTGTAATATGCAATTACTGGTGCCAGGCATTTTGTGAAGACCCTGGGCACAGTAAATAAGCCAAAGGGCAGTGCAGAGAATTGGTAGTGTATTGAGCCAGCTATGAATCTGAGGTATCTTCTGCAAGATTGTCTGATTGGTACATGCAGGTATGCCTCTTTTAGGTCCAAAGTTACAAGCCAAGCCTTCTTGCCCAGCATGGGCAGAAGCCGCTGCAAAGTCAACATTTTGAATCTTGATACGTCCAGGAATGTATTCAGAATATAAAGGTCCAGTATTGGCCTCCAGGCTTTGTCCTTTCGGGGTACCAAGAAAAGCCTTGAGTAAAATCCTTGTCCCTGCTCTTGCTGTGGTACTCGCTGAATGGCCCTCATGTCCATGAGGGATGAAACTTGTTTTTGTGCCTCTGGCCATTGTTTGTGTGGCAGGTCTGGCATACCTTTTGCCCTTGGCAGGGTGTGAAAGTGGAACCTGTAGCCCTGGGACACTATATTCAAGACCCATTTGTCCTGGGTGATCACGTGCCAGTTTTGTGAAAAAAGTGCTAGTTTTCCACCCAAGGGGGCTGCCAAAAGATAAGTGCTTGGTGCTGGCAGAGAGAAGTCATTGGGACTGTTTCCTGTATGGCTGTGATTTGTCTTCTCCGCTTTTGGAGGTAGAAGCACCCCACTGCTTAGGCCTGTATGAGCCTTGGGGCTGGGATCTTCCTCTAGGGCATCTGTATCTGCCCCTTTGTGGTCTGTCTGACACTGGAAAGGACCAGTTCTTAAGTAGGCCAGTTCCTGCTAAATCTGGCTGGCTGTACCTGTAAGAAATCCTTTACTGTTTGCATAGATTTCGCTTTGTCCTCCATTTTCTTCAACTCCTCCTCTGCTTTAACACCAAATAAAGTATCATGCTGTAATGGTGCATCTAGTAATTTTGCCTTAACATGATCAGGTAGAATCTGTTCCTTTAACCAAGCATGCCTCCTAATGACAGAACCTATAAGTGCGGCCCTGCAAGAGGCCTCTAGAGAATCAAAACCACATTGCAATGTATGCTTTCCCACTTGTTCAGTTGCATGCAATAAATCCGGCATTTCCTTATTTTCTGCACAATCAGAATTTGCCAACATTTTCTGTTTTAGCAGTGACATTAAGTATTGCTGATATTTAAGCATATGAAATTGACAATTTAAAGCCCTCACAGCCAAAGTAGCAGAAGTGTAAACTTTTTCCCCCATCTGTCTAGTGCCCTAGAATCCCTGTCAGAGGGGATAGGGTTTTTTGCAGTAGAAGCCTTGACCCCTTTGGGACCCTGAGAAATAGTTTCTGGATCAGCAGCAGGGTTTTTATAAAGAAATTTATGTGAGTCTGGAACCCTGTAGTATCTGTCTGGTTTTACAGGGGCAGGGGGTAAAGAGTCAGGAGAAAGGTCGGACTCTGAAAATACATCATCTACAATGTCTAACAGAGGGAGAATAGCAAGTGGCCTGTGCTGAGGTAGTAAAAGAAAATCTCTAAGCCTTTTCTTTGATTCTGAGTAGTCTTGGCTCTCCCAGTGGAAGTGCTCCCTCATGGTATGCAGGGATTCCCCAAAAGATAAATCCTCAGGAGGAGAGGCTGAAGGAATAGATTCTTCAGCATCAGAATCCTCATAGGGAGGAAGAGAGTATTCCTGCTCAGAAGAGGAGTCAGAGGAAATGGAAACCTGATCTGAAGATTCATATTCTGTCTCTTGCCTAGGACTCTTATCAGGAGGGGGATAGGAACCCCTGATCAAGGTAATTAGGTCTTCGGCCATTTTGAGCATCTGTTTTTTAGGCATGGAAGGCTGTCCAGGAGAATGCTGTACTTGTTTCTTTGTCTTTAGAGCTGCTTTAGTCTTTGCTTTGAAAGCTGAGGTAGGCTTTACATATAGCATTGTAGGTCTGAAAACACCCTCTGAAGCCGATGCCTGCTCAGCGGCTCCAGACCCATCTGTGGGAATCGGCAGCGGCCTGTGGCCGTGAGGTAGCGGGCGTCAGGGGCTGCGAAAGTGCCTCACTGAGAACGGGTGAACCGGTGACTGGCTTAGCGGAAGCCTCGTCATCGGTTTTGGACCTCGGATGCCTGTCCTTTTCCTTTTCCTTGCGCTTTTTATAAACTCCGGTTGTCATTTGTTCCAACGGCATTATAGAATTGAATCTTCGGCCAAAGTAATGAAAGGCAAAATCATACCGATGCTTAATAGTGCGTTGGTTAAATCTAGCGCAAAACCGACAGCTAGCAACGTTGTGATCAGGGCCTAGGCAAGGAATACAGTAAGAATGAAAATCCTTATAAGGTATTTGCTTCCCACAAGAAATACAATTGTTAACTTTTTCTGACATCGGTCTGGAGCAAGAAAAAAGATTCCCCAACTGGGTACTTAGCTTTAATGAAGACTTTGGATCGGAAATTCGAATTTGAAAATCTCAGGAGTCGGACGACCGGCACTTGTGAACTGCTTTTGCTTCGGGCACCACGCGGCAAGAAAGACTGAAGAAAATGGCGTCAGCTGCATCATTTATACCCCTGGCGCACTGACGTCAGGGAAGAGGCAACAGCAACCGACGCTGGACCTAGACTTTGGAATTCAGGCCGACTGCAGGTAGCCTGCCAGCAGGATAACCCTAGTGTAATGACTGCAACAGTGAAACACGATGAACATCTACAGAGCCATAAGTCTAACCAGTCTCATCTGCAAGGCCATGGAAAGAATCACTGTTTACCTTATCAACAAGGATGTAGGTGACCTTCATACTCTAGAACCAACCCAATTTGGCTTTGTTAAGGATAAATCATGCTTATTAAATCTGGTGGACTCCTTCAAAAAAGTCACCAAAGCCCTGGATGAAGGTACGACAGTGCATACCGCCTATCCTGACCTTGCCAAGGCTTTTGACACAATCCTCCACTCAAATGTCATTGAAAAACACTCTCAATTAGGGATTTAGTTTTTCAGAAAATCTCATCAAGATGATACTGATATACAGAATGTATTTTATATAGCATAAATCGTGGACAGAAGTAGGTTAAAAAATACAAAAGATGGTTTGGTGTACAAGACCCAGGATACAAAAGTGCCCAATCCTGGTAGGTGCACTGGTGACAGGACTGGAAAAATTACAGTGTAGAATCCTCAAGACACTGAAACATTCTTACAATGGGGCTAGGCCAGTCCGAGGTGGAGGATGCCCCCCCCCCCCCATTATAGAAGGAAGTAGCAGTCCACAAAAAATCACAAAACCTGATAGGCCAAAAAACAGACATAAAGACTACAGACTGGACTGTTGAGGATAAGAAATAAACTATGTATTGTTACTATTATGAAAGATGCCCAGAATTTCCAGCCAGAAGATATACAAAAAGATTAAGAGAATTTAGAGGAAAGAAAAATACTTCCACAAGAAAAACTGTCAGAAGCTTCAAATAAAACTTTGTGTTCATTAATACTACATATTTATGATAAACATTATATAGGTTTATTAACCTTGGGCCATTTGGAAGAAGAAGTGCCTGAGGAAGTGCAAAAATATAAAGAACAAAATCTAGAGACTTTTGAAAGATATAAAAAAGAAATGCAGACATGGTAAAGAAAGGCAGGTCTGATATGGTGCAATATTTACACAAAGGAGAAAGCTAAATTAATCAACACAAAAGGGCAGCCCCAAAGATATTCAAAGAGAAATACAGTCAAAGGCATCCATATATGGAAGAATTCACCAAAAAAAAAAATAAGATCACAAAGTGGGAATGTAGAATAGAACATTAGTATAGTAGAAATTATAAAACAGAAAATGAAGTTATGAAATATTTGCGAAGTGAAGGATTTAGTGCAGCAAGTACAACACAGGTTACATCACAGCACGATGAAACAACGAGTCCCCAAACTAAGGAGAAACATGAAGAGCAGGAGATATCTGAAGAAGAAATATGGACATGGGAAAGAAAAACAGATTTAATATGGTACAATATTTATGCAAAGGAAAAAGCAAAACAAATCAATACAAAAACAGCACCAAAGACATTTGAAGAGAAATACAGGCAAAAGCATCCAGACATGGAAAATTTTACAATAAGAAAACAAACAGGAAAAGTAGAAAAGAGGATTAGTAATGGAGAAGTTAAAGAAATAGAAACGGGTTATGAATTACCTGCAAAGTGGAGGATTTAGTGCAGAAAATCTAACTCCGATAACACCACAGCATGATAGAGCAATGGATCCCCAAATTACGGAGAAGCCAGTGGAGTGGGAAAAATATGATCAGTTGCCATATGAAGATACTTTGGGGCCTTTTGTAGGAAACCATTACAAATGTTCAGTTGAAGTTGCACAGCAAGAGAAGGAACAGGACACTATGGCAACTGTGACACAATCAATGTTGGGAAGTGATGGGCTGACAGGATGAAAATAAATAGAATGTGGCACAGCAAGATGCTCTAGAGCTTTCTATAGAATGGGCGCAGGAAATGGAGAACAAAGAATGTGCCATCAGTTTTGAAGAAAATTATCTAAGAGAATAGTTGCTTGACTTAATAGAAAATGGACAGACATATTAAGATCAATGAAAGAAACAGACTACAGAAAGTCAATAAAACCTAAAAAGTTAGAAGTTTGATAAAACAACTAAACACAATAAATAGCCAACACAAAAGCACAGGGTAGTAAGGGAAAGGAAGGGGGGAAATCGAATGACATAATGGTAGTATAGAATAGAGAAAATTATAAAGCAGTTAAGACAAGAAGCGTCACTGTTAGAAGAGTATAGAAGAGGGAACAGATCAACAAAAATCCTCAGAAAGATAGATGTGATAAAAGCAATGCGCGGTATCAGAACAGATCAGGATCAATCATGCACTATCGCAAATAATAAACTAAAAATATCAGCACAGGCAGAAAAACTTAGAAGATATGCAGATAAACATAAAGTATGAAATGAGCAATCTACTGATGACCCAAAAAGCTTTAAAGAGAACTGGGAAGCAAGGCAAAAACAATTGAAACACCACCAAAAAAAGAAGAAACAGAGACATTTTGGAGAAATATCTATGAAGATCCTGTGGAGTATAACAAAGATGCTAAGCGGATAGAAAACGTGAAAGAATAAGAAGTTCAAAAGTACAGGATATGAAATGAAATGAAGTAATGACCAGAGAGATTGAAACAAAGTTAAGAAAAGCTCCTAATTGGAAAACTCCAAGCCCAGATGGGGTACCTAACTTCTGGCTAAAAGTATTAATATCTTTGGACGAAGATTTAGCCATGAGTAAGAACTATTTATATGTGCATCTCACACAGACACCAACCTGGTTAACAACAGGAAAAACAATGCCCCTACTTAACAGTGAACCTGTAAGTCATCCTAAAAATTATAGACCAGTAACTTGACTTCCAACAATATATCAACTATACACTGGAACTGATACCGACCGAGTTTATAGTCAATTAGAAGAAAACTCAATTATGGCAATTGAACCAAAGGGTAATAAAAGAAAGTCATATGGAACAAAGGATCATTTGCTGTTAAATAAAGTCATAATGGAGAACTGTAAAAAGGGGAAGAATCTAAGTATGGCATGGACAGACTATAAAAAAGCATCAGACAGTATCCCACATTCATGGATAAAAGATTGCTTAAAAATGCATAAGATACACCCTACACTGATTGATTACATCACAGCAATCATGAAACAGTGGCAAATCACTTTGCAGTTAAGTCATGATAAAGGACAAATTATTATTCCAAGGATAAAACATCAAAGGGAGTTTATTCCAGGGTGACACTCTGTCACCTCTGTTATTTTGTCTTGCCCTTAATTCATTAAGTTGTCTACTTAACAGATTGGGTCATGGCTACAATTTGGCTCCCAGAAAACAACAAAGTGCAAATACTTCTCATCTTCTTTTTGTAGATGATTTAAAAAGTACAGATGTGCACACTTACCATAAATGTAGATGTTTGAGTGTATTCACTGTTGCAGTCATCACATTTGGGTTATCTGCCTGCAGGTAGCCCTCAGCCGGCCTGAATACCAGTTTTGGGATTTCTGCGTCAGATGCTGTCGCTTCTTCCATGACGTCAGCCGATGCCATTACATCAGTTTTTCTTGCCCCAGATGTCAGATGCCCCTAAAATTGGAAGCTATTAAATGGTATGTAATACCCCCAGCAAAAAACAAATACCAATGATATAAGATATGCCAGACAAAAAGGATAGGAAAGAAATCAAGAGAAGTCAGGGGGCTGGAGGGAGGGTAACCAGGACTGCAACAGTGAATACACTCGAACATCTAAATTTATGGCAAGTGTACACAATTGTACAATGTTTTTCGTGTTTCACTGTTGCAGTCATCACATTTGGGTTGATTTGAAAAGCTAAGGAAGGGCAGAGGTAGTTATGAAGCATTAGGGCTGGCAATCAGGCCCTGTAAGACTGCTGTGGCAAATTCAGCTATGGATTTAGAAAATATAGGCAAGTGGCAATGCTTGGTTAAAGTGTGTACAGAGCTCCAGGTTGCAGCTTCCAGGATGTCCCTGGTAGGGACTCCCCTGAGAAATGCTGTAGAGGTACATGTAGCCCTAGTGGAATGAGTTCTGATCCCCTGTGGTGTGGGTTTTCCATGGTGCTTGTAGTAGAAATGGATGCAGTGTGCTATTCATTTAGAAATGGTTTGTTTTTAAATGGCCTTGCCCTCTGCCTCTGCAGCAAAGCTGACTAGCAGCTGGTCAGATTTTCTGAGAGGTTTAGTCCTGTCCAAATAGAACCTAAACTGCCTGTGCACGTCCAGGGAATGCAGGATCCTTTCCCCTTTATTCTGAGGATTAGGAAAAAAGGTTGGCAAATGAATGGACTGGTTTAAAGCCACACTAGACACCACCTTGGGCATAAAGGATGGGTTAGTCCTGAGGGAAACCCTGTCTGTATGGAAGATAATGAAGGGTTCCACTGCCATAAGGGCCTGCAATTCAGACGCTCTTCTTGCTGAAGTGATGGCTAGAAGTAAAGCTGTTTTCCATGAGAGGAATTTTAACTCTGCTGTGGCCGCAGGTTCAAAGGGCGGAAGTGTGAGCTTTTCTAATACAAAGTTAAGGCCCCAGGCTGGAATGGGAGCTCTCCTGGGGGTGGGGGGGGGGGGGTCTTAAATTTTTGGCTCCTCTCGGGAACTGTTTTACCAGAGAATGAGAGAAGGGGTGGCTCAGTATTATAATGAGCTGAGATGGCATAGGCATGGATCTTAATTAAAGAGAAGGATAGGCCTTTGTGGAGCATTTCTGTTAAGTAATCTAGTATATGAGGTAAGCTGGACACAGTTGTGCCCATTCCCTGAGACTGGCTCCAGGAACAGTATATTTTCCATTTTTCTGAATACGATTTTCTAGTACTAGACCTCATTGCCTCAAGAATGACATCCAGCACCTGCTTACTGAGGTTTGCTGGCATTACTTCGCAAGAGATGGCTTGCACCTGTCACCCTTAGGCTTTCGAATACTGGTCAAGGCTTTTGCCACCCCCATGTTATTGCCTTTTTAGGCAAGGCTCAAAAGACAAATCCACCACCGTAAATAGCACTCGAGGCATTCCTCAGTATGGAGAACATCGATATCTGTGCAGTAACAGAAACCTGGTTTAAGGCTCCAGAGAGCACCCCAGCACTACCAGGCTATAACTCATACCATACTTTTTGGCCACAGAACCTGGACCGAAACATAAAAAGCGGGGGTGTATCCATATTCATCAAGGATACCCACATCTCCAGGTTAGTGGTGCAGCACAATACCTCAGAGATCATCCATGTGCAACTAACAATGGCCAAAACTAATTTCAAATTGTACCTTGCTACAAATCACCCACCATGACCCAGGACCCTCATTCCGCATTTCTGGAGACACTAGAAAATATGAAGGTCCTACCAAACGCCCTAATATTGGGTGATTTCAATTACCCAAACATTAACTGGGAAAACTACTCAAGTACTAACTCCCTTGCCTAACGCTTCCTAGAATTTATAAACTCGAACACCCTGATCAACTGGACAACACCCCCACCAGAGGTGACAACATATTGGACCTGGTCATCACCAACATGGGCGACCAGTATTCTACACTGGAGGTCAACCCCTCGCTGGTTAGATCAGACTACAGACTAATCACTCTGGATATCCACATTCCGTCCCCACCCCCAATCAAGGAAACCACTGTGAAAAACTTTTCAAAAGCAAACTTCACATTACTTAAGACTGAGGTGGAAAGGTTCACAGCCTCCATGCTAAAGGATAACGCTGTCCAAGCTACTGAATCCCTTACAAAGGCACTCTATGAGCACCTGCAAGAATGCATGGATCGTGCTATCGCAAGCAAAACCAAGACTCACTCCTCCAAGAAAAGGAAACCAGTCTGGTGGACCCCTGCCATAAACAAGCTATACAATAGACGGAGGAAACTAGTACAGAAAAGAGTAAAATCCCAAGAAGGAAAGACATCCCTGATCAGTATCAGCATTAAACTACGATCCCTCATAAAATCATCCAAGGCTAGCTTCGAAAGAAAAATTGCCAAGGACTCCAAAGAAAACCACAAAACGTTCTTTAGTTATGTCAAGAACCTAAGTGGAAACTCTCAGATCTGCTCTGAGTTAGTGCAGAATGGCATAAAATACACTGAACCGACTGATATTGCCAAAATTCTGGCAGGCAGGTTTAGTGCAAACTTCACCCCCCTCTCACCCCCTAAAGGGCCCATAATCATACCAGAAGAATGTATAGCCCTCGCAATCACTGACATACAGGTTATAACAGCCCTATCCAAAGCCAAAAACACAGCTTCCATGGGACTGGATGGTGTCCCAGGCTGTGTCTTACAAAAACTCCAAAATTAACTAACCACTCACCTAAACACACTGTTCAAACTCAACCTCTCTACAAGCTACATACCCATAGAGTGGCACACAGCAACAGTTATCCCACTCCACAAAGGTGGAGCCACAATGGACCACGGGAACTATCGCCCTATAAGCCTGATGAGCCAAGTCTGCAAGGCTATGGAGCGCATCATCATGGAACTCATTAACAGAGACATTGGGAACCTCCAAACATTGGACCCTACCCAGTTTGGCTTTGTTAAGGGGAGATCATGCCTCCTAAGCCTGGTGGTCTTCTTTGAGACAGTTACCAAGGCTTTAGATGAGAGAAAGGAGGTCCACACAGCCTACCAAGACCTTGCAAAGGCTTTTGACACCATTCCCCATTCTGGTATTATAGGCAAGCTCACTAGCCTGAACATAAACCCTTACATCATGAGATGGGTTGCCAATTGGCACACGGACAGAACCCACATAGTGAGAGTTGCAGGCTCTAGGTCTGACTCTAAACCGGTTACAGGTGGCGTCCTCCAGGGCTCAGTCCTGGGACCCCTCCTGTTCTGTATATACTTCTCAGAGGTACAGGCAAGCACAGGAGGACTATGGCTAACCAAGTTCACAGATAACTGCAAACTGGGGGACATAACTGACTCTCTGGCTGATACAGACATCCTCCAGAAGGGTCTCACTGAGACTGATACCTGGTGTCAAAATCATGGCCTCAAGCTAAATGCCAAAAAGTGCATAGTCATCCCCTTTGGAAAAAACAAAGTACCCGCGAACTACCACATACGTGGTAGTTCCCTAAATACAGAAAATGTAATAAGGGATCTGGGGACCCAAGTAGATAGTAATCTCTCCTTTGATAATCATATTGCCAAGGTGGTTAAAAAATCCTTCTATGTGGCCCACCTAATCACAAACGGGTTCACATCTAGAACAAAAGAGTTTATTGTGCCCCTCTTTTCATCACTCATCAGACCCATCATACAGTACTACGCCCCATTTGGGATGTACCTTACAAGACACCTGCAACAGCTGGAAAGACCACAGAAGTACCTCACCAAGAGGATTACTGGCCTCAAACAGATGCCCTATGCAGTCCAATTGAAGAAACTCCAGCTGTACTCAGTTGCATACCACTTACTCAGAGGTGATCTCTGCCTGACATACAAGGCCATGTCCAACCCAGAATTGATGGACGTGCTCCACCTAAAAAAAAAAAAAACAAATCCCCGAGAGCCACATACTCTAGGGATCTAAACCTCACCACAACGATAAATAGGACTTGCTGGAGGGATAGATTCCTGTCCCAGAGACTCCCCATGCTTTGGAACAGGATTCCAATCTACATTAGGCAGAACCCCTCACTAACACTCTTCAAGAGAAATCTTGACGAATGGCTGGGAAACAGAAAATTTATCCTGGGGATCACTGCAGTGGCTCTGCTGGACAGAGGCACAGGGACCTAATGGCTCTGCTGGACAGAGGCACTGGGAATTAATCTAAGGGGGTGGTGAAAGCCAACACATTCTGCCTAGGCTTACAGATGCCCTCGGGCAGATAGCCTAGTACTTACCTATGAACCTATGAATTCAGGGGATTAGCCAGACTGCAAGGTTCAGGGTCTATAGCTGAGGGTACAGAATCTGGCCTGCCTGCTGGGACAGCAGGGAAGGAGTCTGAGGCAGGTGCCATGGTTGTAGCACTGTCATACTGTGCAAAAGAAGGTACCAGTGTTGGCGTGGCCAGTCTGGAGCAATCAAAATCATTTTTGGCTTGTCCTGTTTGAGTTTTAGTAGAACCTTAGAGAGGAGTGGCAGAGGGAGAAAGGCAGAGACTGAAAGGCTTTCCCAGGTGAAGGGCAGGGCATCCACTTTCCAAGCTTACCTGTGGGGAGTTCTAGTGCAATATTTGCTCAACTGATAGTTCTGAGGGGAAGCAAAACGGTCCACCTCTGGTGCCCCCACTTGTTCCTCAAAAGCTTGAATATTTTGGGTTCCAGTTTCCACTCATGTGGATCCATGAGATTTCTGCTTAAGTCGTCTGCCAGTGAATTTAGTTTGCCTGGCAGGAACTGAGCTTGTAAGTACACTTGGTTGCTCAAGGCTGTCTTCCACAGAGCAGTGGGTAGGAACGGGTTCCTCCCTGCTTGTTTATGTTCCACATAACTGTGGTGTTGTCTGTCTTTACCAATAGTTGTCCTGGATGAATAAGGACCTTGAAGGCTGTCAGAGCATTCTGCACAGCTAACATTTCTTTTTGAATGATATGCAGGTGCATTTGATTTGGGTTCCATTTGCACTGAGTGCACTGCCCTGCCATGTGCACCCCCCATGCATAGTCTGATACGTCTGTTGTTAGGGTTTGGGTGGCAGGGGGTAGAATGAAAGGGAGTCCCTTGTTGTGGTTGCAGGTCTCTGCCCACCAAAGGAACTCTGTCCTTAGGCAGGGAATGATAGGAATCATTGTTTCCAGGTCCTGAAAATGTTGACACCAGAGACTTTTTAGGTACCATTGAAGTTTCCTCATATGCAGTCTTGCATATGGAATTAGTAGAATGCAAGAGGCCATGAACCCTAGGGCTTGCAGTATTTTTCTTGCAGATAGCCAGGTTTTGCTGGCCGGTAGATTGAAACAGTTTGTCAAATAAATTTGTTTCTCTGGAGTGAGGAATGCCATCTGGAATGTTGTGTTCAAGCTTGCTCCCAGGAATACAATCTGTTGGCTGGGTACCAGTTGTGATTTATTTTTGTTGATGGTGTACCCCAGTGAAGTGAGAAGTCTCTTTACATATGCCAGGTGATGAAGTAGCAATTCCTGACTGATCACCTGAATTAGGCAATCGTCCAAGTATGGGTAAATCTGAATTCCTCTCTGCCTGCAATATGCAATGGTTGGAGCTAGGCACTTTGTGAATACCCTGGTAGTAGTAGATAATACAAAGGGAAGTGCAGAGAACTGAAAGTGCATAGAGCCTGCTCTGATGCGTAGGTATTTTCTGCAAGATTCCCTTATGGGAATGTGCAGATAAGCTTCTTTTAAATCTAGGGTTGCTAGCCAGGAGTCCTTGGCTAGCATAGGAAGAAGCTGTTAGATAGTTAAAATTCTGAATTTCAGAACCACCAAAAAGGTGTTGAGAATAGACAGATCCAGGATAGGACGCCAAGAGTTTTCTTTTCCGGGGACCAGAAACAGTCTGGAGTAAAAACCTTGTCCCCTTTGTTCTGCTGGGACAGGTTGAATAGCCTTGGTATTGAGAAGAGAAAGCACTTGCTTTTGGGCCTCTGCTCACTGGTTTGGTGGTAGGTCTGGCCATCCGCTTATGGATGGGAGTGAGTGGAATTGGAATCTGTATCCCTGGGAAACAATGTTTAAGACCCATTTTTGTCTTGGGTAATGTATTGCCAATTTTTGGCATGCAGTGCAAGTACTTGGGCAAGGCTTGGAAGAGTTAAGGATAAGTCATTGTGCAATTTTACCAAAGGATGGAGGCTTACTACTCCCTGTTTTGGACATGGGAGCACTAAATTACTTAGATCTGTACATAGCCTGAGACTGAAGTCTTGGTGGTCTGCCCCTGGGTTTGGACTGAGAAGGCTTGGAAGGGACTGGAAAAGACCAGTTTTTTGAAGGCCAATGCCTACTGAATCTAGGTGGCTGTACTTACAAGAAATCCTTAACAGTTTGCATAGATTTAGCTTTCTCCTCCATTCTTTTGAGGACGACTTCTGCTTTATTACCAAATAGATGCTCTTGATTCAATGGTGCATCCAGTACTTTTGCTTTGACATGATCTGGCAAGTCTTCTAAGAACAGACCCAGTGACAGCAGCCCCTGCAAGATGCTTCTAAAGCATCAAACCCACATTGCAAAGTATATTTACCAACTTGATTAGCAGAATGCATAAACTCTTGTAAATCTTTGTGTTCTGCACAATCAGGAATCAAAAACATTTTTTGTTTAATTAGCTCCATAATATGCTGCTGATACTTTAACATATGAAACTGGCAATTTAAAGCCCTAATGGCAAGCAGAGCAGGGGTGTATACCTTTTCCCCCATCTATCTAATGCCCTGGAATCCCTGTCCGAAGGGGTAGGATTTTTGGCAGTTGTAGTCTTAATGCCTTTAGGTCCCTGGGAAATGGTCTTTGAATACGCATTAGGATTCCTAAAAAGGAATTTGTGGGAGTCAGGCACTCTATAGTACCTGTCAAGTTTCCTGGGAGCTGGAGGCAAGGTATCAGGGGTAAGGCTGGATTCCAGGAAGACATCTACAATTTCCAGAACAGGAGGGATAGCTAGAGGCTTGTGCTGAGGCAAGCTTAAAATTCCCTGAGTCTCTTTTTGGACTGAGAGTAGTCCTGGCTCTCCCAGTGCAAATGTTCTCTAAGGGTGTGCAGGGTTTCACCAAAGGAAAAATCCTCTGGAGGGGAAGCAGAGGGAATGGAATCCTCTCCATCAGAATCCTCATAGGTAGATAAGGGTATATCTTGGAAATCAGAAGAATCAGATTAATCACATTCCTGATCAGAATAATCAGAAGGAAAATCAGTTCTGGGTCTTTTTGAGGGGGAGGGCTGACTTTCCCTAATTAAAGTAATGAGGTCCTCAGCCATTCTAATCATTTGTTTTTGTGGCATGTGGGCCTTAAAATGTGCTTTGGTCATCGCTTTCCTAGGTGTAGTGCGAACTTTAGACCTGAGAAATTCAGTAGTTTTGGTTTGAAAGGAAGTCATCGGTTTAATATGAAGATTAGAAGGCCTGAAAACATCCTCAGAAGCTGGTGCCTGCACAGCAGCTCCGGACCCATTCAAGGTAGAGACATCCGCAGGTTCCACAGTCGAAGAAGCACCATGTGGCATACTGGACTCCGAATGGGTCTCAGTAGAGGCCTGCGAATCAGTAGAAGCGGGTATCAGGGGCTGCAAAAGCACCTCACTGAGTACCGGCAGACTGGCAACCAGCTTAACGGTAGCATTGTTGGCAGCCTTGGACCTATGTGGTCTGTCTCTGTCTTTATCCTTTCATTTTTTCGGAAGATTGGTAGTCGGATGGCTTACCGAAGACATTTCGGAGTACGGAGATCGAGAGCGAAAGAATTAGCTACAAAAATAGCCCGAAGACGAATAGTTCAGGCGTTGAACAAGGCACAAACCCGACAGCGAGGGACGTTATGGTCTGGGCCTAAACAGGTGACGCAGTAAAAATGAAAATCTCTGTGAGGTATTTGCTTTCCACAAGCAAGACAATTATTAATTTTTACGACATCGGTTAGAGCAAGAAAAAAGGATCCTCAACGGGGTACTTATCTTTTAGAAGACTTCAGGTCTGAAACTTGAAAAATGAAAATTTTCAGGAGTCGGCTGACTGGTACTTGCAAACTGCTTCTGCTTCAGGCACCGCACGGCAAGAAAGACTGATGTAATAGCATTGGCTGCATGTTTTACACCCCTGACGACCTGACATCATGGAAGAAGCAACAGCATCTGACACAGAAATCCCAAGACTCTGGTATTCAGGCCAGCTGAGGGCTACCTGCAGGCAGATAACCCAAATGTGAGGACTACAACAGTGAAACACGAAGAACATCTGTATAGTTCATCAGATGAGGAATTGAAACCACAAATGCATGTGGTCAAAACTTTTTCAGATGTCATAAAAATATAATTTGGTCTTGACAAATGTGCAAAAGCAACCTTTAAAGCAGAAAAGCTGCAGCACCAAGAAAACATCAGTATGAGGCAGGAATGTGACATAAACTAACTTGAGCAAGAGGTAGAGTATACATATTTGGGAACTGATGAAGGATCAACAATAAAACATGAACAAATGCGGATAAAACTTAGGCAGGAATCTTTGAGGAGATGTAAATTAATACTGAAAACAGCATTGACATGTAGGAACAAAGTCCAAGATATAAACCAATTTGTTCTTCCTGTTCTTACAGTCTTGGAGTGATTGATTGTCCCCAAAAGGTGTTGGATAGGTTGGACAGGAAAATGAGAAGGATGCTTCATGCTCGTCAAATGATTTATAAAAATCAGTGTATTCCAAGATTATATATATTCCCAGTTCTGAAGGAGATATGGACCTCCTTGAAATTGTTTACATGTATAGATCTGCAATAGTGGGACTGCATATATATCTGTTGATCTCACAAGACCCAAATGTAGTGAAAGTTTTGAAACATGAGGAGAATAAATCTAAGACGACTTCCCTGCTTAGTTTAGCAGAAGCATATCAGTATCAAGCAGGAATGGCAATCAGACCAGAAGTACATAAAAAGCAGGCAATTGAATCCGCCAGAAAACAAAAAAAAAAACATAAGGTGAGGGATCAGCTGAGAAGGCAAAAAATGGGGAAAATGCATAAACATAGTTGCAAGTACAGACAACTCTTGGAATAACCTCATGTTGATCAGGATCGAACATAAGAATGGTTAAGGAGATGTGAATTTAAACCAAAAGATGAAAGGTTAATATTGGCAGCCCAAGATAGTGGACTATGTACTCATTGGTTTACAAAGTCCATTAAACTTGTGGGAGAAACAGACAAATGTAGGTTTTGTAAAACAGAATTGGAGACAGTTGCACATCTTGTTGCTGGTTGTGATATACTAATAGCAGGACTGTATACTGAAAATGTATACCGAATACTGTATACTGAAAATCATAATATGGCAATTCTGTTGCACTGGGGATTGTACAAAACATAATACTGAAGTAGCTGAAAAACACTGGAAACATGACCCAAAAAGAATCATAGAAAATTATGTAGTTTATATTACATGGGATCACCCACTACCAACAGTTCAAAAAACAAATGCAAGAAAACCAGACATAGTAGTCCATGAAAAGAAGACAAAAGTAGCATTGATCACTGAATTTGCTAGACCCGGTGACTACAATGTCTTAAGTGAATACCTACAAATCGCAGCTGATGCTCTGGCCTACCCAGTATCCATCTTGATTAACCAATCTCTGTCAGAAAGTTACATTCCCACACTGTGGAAAGTATCACATATAATTCCCCTCCACAAAGGCGGACCCTCCACAGAAATAACCAATTACCGCCCCATAGCTATTCTCTCTCCACTCCAAAATACTAGAGAGATGCATACACTCTCAGGTCTCAGACTACCTCCTTTCCAATACTCAGCATGGTTTCCGACCAAACCATAGCACCACCACTGCCTTACTCTCCTTTACTAACACTATGCTTCAGCATAAAAACAATGGCTATCTCTCCTCTGCTACTTTCCTAGACCTATCTAAAGCATTTGACATGGTCCCACACAAGCAACTTATCTCTGTCCTCAATAACCTATCCTTCTCACAATCAATCACCAACTGGTTTCAGAGTTACCTGTCTGACCACCAACAATCTGTTGTATGGCAGAATGACATATCTCCCCAACTACCTGTCTCCATAGGGGTTCCCCAAGGATCCATCCTTGGACCCCTACTCTTCTCTGTTTTCACCAATAATCTAGCCTCTGCCACTAAACATGGCACACTCATACAATACGCAGATGACTCAGCCATCATCTGCTCAGCCCAGTCCCTACCCAAACTGCAAAAAGTCACACAGGAAGCCTTTTCCTCTGTTGAAACTTGGTTATCCGATGCCCAACTAATACTCAACTCAAACAAAACTAAATTACTCATCTTCCAACTCACCAAAAATACTCAAAACAACTCTCACTTTAACATCACAGCAAAAGACAACACCACTATATACCCAACTGAACACACCAAATCGCTAGGAGTGGAAATAGACAATAAACTAAAATTTGACATTCACATATCCATAATCATAAAAAAAGTCCACAAAAAACTAGGAGCATTATACAGAAATAAGCAACTTCTCACCAAAGCAGCAAAGATTTCAATAGCAAATTCCCACCTTATTTCACCCTACTTTATGCCTCTCCAATATATACCAACCTAAGGCAATGCGATCCAAACAAGCTAGAGACCTGCTACAACAAAATCACCAAATTCGCCACAGGGGCATCCTACCGCAGTCACCACTGTCTCTTACTTGCTGAACTGGGCTGGCTTGAACTCCCTCACCTCCTTCAATTGTATCAGCTCTCACTCGCCCACAAACTAGTAAACCATCCACTAAATATCCCATCCCTCCAGAATCTACTCCAACCCTATCGCACCACCAGACCACTAAGATCCAGCAACAAAAATCACTTGCAGATCACTAAAGCCAATAACTCTGCTGGTGAAGCACTATTCTCTTGCACCATAGCCAAATTATGGAACTCCCTCCCACCCACAATTATATCCATACCATCATGCACCCACTTCAAAACTTTACTAAAAGTGCTCCTAAAAACATGCTGGCTATGCCCTTGCAACTCCCACTCTAATATCACCCACCCCATCCAACCACTACCTTTCTTTCCACTCCACTAACTACCTTGATTATAGCAAGCTCAGATGCTCATAAGCCTAGTACTTATTATACAGCAGGAACTTCTTATTGTAACATTTGTTAATGTCTGTTATGTACTTCACAGATAAAGATTCTAGTTGTCTACTGATGTACTATGTTCTTCATCTGTAAATATGTTGTAAGTAATTGCTATGTAAATTGTTAATCACTATGTAATCCAATGTAACTACTGTCTGTTTATTTTAACTGTGGAGCTTTTCTCCCTGGGCCTCCGCTGAAAATGGACCTACGTCCAGTCGGACACTCCCGGTCAACAAATATAAATAAATAAATAAATAAATAAATAAAAATGTACAGAGAGACACAAAGTAATAAAATACCAGAATTTGCAGGCAGAAATGAGAGCAATGTGGAAGAAAGATACTCAAACAGTTCCAGTAGTAGTAGGAGCCATGAATCTTATAAAAAGGAATTACAATCTTACTTAGGTTTGTTACAATACATGTAACTCTATAAGAATTGCAGGAGGAGTCATTACTGGATGCATTTTGGGTGGTGCAAAGAGCACTTCTGGCTAACAAAGATTGAAATGATATTAATCTCATGAACTTTAATCATACTTTGACTTAGGAATGGGGTCCATTCCTGTCATGGTATTAGAAACTCAAAAAACTTTGAGAAATTAAAAAATTAGGGATTAACCCTTACTTCAGTAGATGGATAGCTAACTGGCTCACCGACAGAAAACACACTATCAAAGTTGGTGACTCCACCTCTATCAGTAAACCCATCACCAGTGGGGTGCCACAAGGTTCTGTGCTGGGTCATTTACTGTTCGGAATCTACTTCTTGGAAGTCCAGGCTAAATTAGACGGCCTTTGGCTTACCAAGCATGCTGATGACTGCAAACTGGGTACAATCATTGAGTCCTCCAATGATGTTAACATACTACAGGAAGTGCTAACAAACAAATGACTGGTGCCAAAGCCGCAGTCTAAAACTAAATGCAAAAAAGTGCATTATTATTCCCTTTGGCAAAATAGAATTCCCACTATCTACAGTAATGACAACATCCCCCCCCCAGCTCAAACTCAGTGGTGTGAGACCTAGGAACACAAGCAGATAACAATCTGAACTTCAACCACCAAGTTTCCTTTGTTTTAAGAAAACCATTCTACATTGCACACCTCATAAATTTGGGCATCTCATCCAGGTCTAAGGATGTTATACCCCACTGTACTCGACCCTCATCAGACCACTTATAGAGTACAATGCTCCCTTTTGCATTTACCTCAGACACCTGCAGCAGCTGGAGAAATCAAAGAGGTTCGTCCCCAAGAAAATGCAGGGCCTTCAAACCATGGCATACATGGACAGACTAAAAGCCCTGTCACTGTACACTGTATTGTATAGGCTGCTGAGAGGAGACTTCTGCCTGGCCTGCAGGGCTGTCTCTGACCCTTCCCTGATAAATCTGTGTATGTGAAACACATCCAATGCACAACAGTCACTTGCTCTAGGGATCTTAACCTAGTCTGTAACATTAACAGAACATGCTGGAGAGACAATTATGTCTCTTGGAGACTGCTGCTCCTCTGGAACAAACTTCCAATTCACATGAGCTCCTCACTGATCCTACACAAGCACAACCTGGACAAATGGATGGGAGACTGCAAATTCACCCCAGTGATGGCACCCATGTCCCTCATGGACAGGAAGAGTCAGTATTGACCATAGACTAGCTCTGAAAAATGTGTTCTCTTAATAAGGACAGATGGGGAAACTTGCAAATAACATGGCTAGGCTTGCAAGGGCTTTAAGCCACTGGCCTAGTAACCTCCTATGAACCTATGGACCTGTATAAAAACAACAGAAAAGATTCCTCTAATTACAGGCCTATGAGTCTAGCAAATGCTGTAGAAAAAATTTTAGAAATGGTTTTATAAAAACTGCTAACTAAAAATCTTGAGACAACTGACATAAACCAGTATAGATTAATTTGTGGTAGGCCACATGCTTCAAATGTAATACAGTTATATACTAGAGTTTGGATGCTATGGGGGGGGGGGGTCTAATGGTAGACACTCCCCGGGATTCATGAAGCTTGCGCCAGGCATAGTGTAGGCAGTCTAATGCCAAACATGGCCGCCGAGCGATTCAGGTACAATCCGATTCCATGTGCACTACCAGCGTACGCCAGAGCTGCTCAGCTCTCGGCGCATGTATGCTAATCACCCCATGTGCAGTAGTGCATCATGCAAATGAAGGTACGTAGCAATTCATGAAGTGGTGCAGGCGTAGTGTAAGCATACAGAAATGTAAACCAAAAAAATGGTTTACATTTTTTCAAACAGAACATCTGAGCCATTAAAACGGACCAAACTTACGTATTACAAAGTTAACATATGCCAATGGCTAAATATAAAGCAAATGGCATAAAAAAACAAGCACAACACATAAAAAATAACATTTACTGTCATGGCCACATTAACGCAAAGCACAACCTCAGGGCATGTGTGCGCAAATGGGAACACAAGGAAAATATATATAGATATCATAAAATTGCAATGTAACACAAATCATGATTTCGCCATAACAGTCAATGGGATGCATGCTACACCACAACCAAGGCGGAAGGGTTGCTAAGGGTCTGTGACAGTGTTCGGCATGGTAACTATGAATTAGTCATCAATACCATGCAAATGAGGCAAGAAATACTGAATTGCAAATGCCTTTCCGGCATAAGGCTGTACCACACGGCATAGCAGTATAACACCGAGGAGTGGCCTGGAGGTATACATGACATCAGCAGAGGGGTGTGCCACCGTAGCTGTAAGCACATTGGAGCATTGCTAATCCGGGTTGCCCGTTGCTAAGCAGAGCTGCAGGATAGGGGTGTGGATGTAGCCACAGCTTTGTTTAGCTGAGAACACAGAAGGTGACCGAAAGCGCATGTGTACGCAGATGACAACGTGCTCGAAACCTGGTAAACGGCTGTGCATGACGCACACCACAGCTGAAACAGGAAGGTTACGGGAAGACAATAAGGAAATGCTGCAGTAGGGTAATTGGAGTACAGCTGAGTAATTAACATCTATTAACTCACAGTGGGCCATTGACGGTAGCTAACAAGGCTGCTAGCAGCAACCTGCAGAACAGGAAAGGGGAGGTGCCGGATTGCAAAGAAAAGAGAACTGTCACAGCAGAGCAAAGCAAACCTGCAGTAGATCGGCTATAGAACACATTTTGCAACACAATCCTGGGTTGGGAAAGTACAAAACAAGAAAGCAGGCTGCTGGATGCATGCCTGACAATGGGAGGGGAATCAGTTTGAAAAGTGAAGGCAAGGGCAAGAGGTGATCCATGGCAGCCAAATGTAATTCAACACCAAAGGCACCACAACAGCAGTACCTGCGGTAAAACACATAAGTAACATACCCTGCAGCTTGGATTGTACATACACACCTTATGACATCATCAGCTTCCAAAGCACAATAGTATAAAGTGTGAAGGCACCTCACACACACTCGTGTATTCCCAAACACTGCACCATCAGTGTAAACAGACGGGGAACTTTTACAATGTACATGTTGGGAGCTGCCATAGCTGTGATTCATCAGCATGTGTTGGAGACTGAAGGTGGTGTGGAAGATGATGCTGACAACTACCTCAAGCACTGGAGGAGGAGAAGAGTGTTCAGATCAGGGGTAATCTACCAGGGGCTAGATGATCTGGAGATAGTAGAGCATTACAGGGTGGACAGGGACATCATACAGCAAATCATTGAGCTGTGCCGGCCACGCCTCAGAGCCAGAAACAACAGAGGAGAACCCATTCCAGTGGAAACAAAGGTATGTGTAAGCTTCAGAATATTAGCCACAGGTACTTTTCAAAGGCCAACTGGAGATATCATGGGGATCTCACAGGCATCAGCATCCAGGGTACTCCACCAGTTCCTGGATGCCATGTTACCACATGCCAATGAGCATATATACTTCCCCCGAACTCAGGAGGAGTTGGCCAGCAATATGCGCCTCTTCCACCATGTGGCAGACTACCCGGAGGTACTGCGTGCAATAGCCTGCATGCACATACATATCAAGTCACCATCCGGTGAGCATGGTAGGCGCTACATAAACTGCAAGGGATACCACTCCATCAACTGTCAGGTCATGTGCAATGCCCAGGGCATTATCATGGATGTATGTGCTGGCAGCCCTGGAAGCTACCACGACTCCTACATCTAGCATGCCTCACAGCTGTACCAGTTATTTGTCATGGGGGACATCCCATGTGGCCACCTTGTGGGGGATGCTGGCTATGCACTGGAGCCGTGGATGATGACTCCCATCAGAAATGCACACACACCCATGCAAAAATGCCATAATGAGGCACACGCACAAACCAGAATCATCATAGAGCATGTGTTTGGGATGCTGAAATCATGGTTCCGTTGCTTGGACATATCTTGTGGAGCCTTGCAGTTCTCTCCAGGCATGTGTGCCCACATCTTCATAGTATGTGCCATGCTACATAATATGATCCTGCGGAAACAGCTGCAGGAGGGACATAATGGTGAAGGCCCTCACAGCCCACCGCAATTGCCAAGGGCACCACAGGCACAGAGGGATTCAGACCACGGACATCCTGTGCCAGCCCTAGTAGGCAGACGAAGGCATGCCCAATATGCCCATGCCTTGGCAAAGAGGGAACACGTATAGCACATATACTGACAGTGTAGGCCCCTACGGACTGACACACTTCTCCACCTGCACACACAGTAAAATGGATGGCGCACACACACGACCACCTGTAAATTGTCATGTATAGGTGGTCTACTGTGTGCATCCTACATAGGCAGCCCTCAACTATTGCACACACAACTGCTAGTGGCACAAGGTAAGTCAATACCTGAACAGTAAATTAAGCTAACAGCATGTGTTGATACTGTATGTATAGGTTTCGAGATACATCGGTAGGTACATGCCTAATTATCAGAGGCCATTCATAAGCCTAGCCAAAATGTGTCTGCTGTCGCCACCCCATTGATTAACTGTCCCTCTGTGGAGCAGAGCCAATTGTGGGATCTCTGCGGTGTAACCACTGTTCCTCGCCCACTCTGCAAGGATTCCCTGGTGTGTTAATGAGGGGTTCCATATAATGTAATCAGGGATGTAGTTCCAAAGCAGGGGGAGTACCCATGACAGGTATCTGTCACCCCAGCATTCTCCAGTTATGGTTGTGGAAAGGTGTAGCACATTACAGTGTGTGGATCTCTGTGACATGGATTCCCATAGCTGGAGCACATCCATTAAGCATCACTTGGACATACCATTAATAGGTATCATCCATATGTAAACTAACTGAGTTACACATTTGTTTGCAGTGTGGAGGAACAGCTGTAGTACAGTCTACATACTAAACACCATAACACTTGTACATATCCTAGATGCCCCAGTTGTAAAGCCACTGACTGTCTTGTGCATGGTCCCGGTTCCACGACCTGCAAGGGCTGTTACGTAATTCTGATGTCCCAAATAATGGATGTTGGATGCTGGTCATTAGAGCACATTTAAGCACATGTTAGCGGGTTTTTGCGCCGTTAAGTGCTGGTAAGCATCATTTAAACATGACTACACTGACATGCGCAACACAGGTCTAACCTTTGCTGAATATCATGCTGATCATGGGCAAAGCTGCCCAGAACTGCTGAAATGTGCGTTATTTACCCTTGTACTAATAGTGCCTGCTCTGAGAAATAAAATGATCACTGCCAGGAGTAGAACACGCAACCATGTACACAATCTTCACAATAACCTACCACTAACCTATCTGAGATGTACCAAAAGCAGGTGTGTATTGTGACAGGACAAAAGGACGGAGTTCGGGAAATAGTATACACCGCCATGTACCCAACGAAAGGTGTATTCTCTCTCTCTCTATCTATCTCTTTCTCTCTCTCTATATATATATATATATATATACATATATATATATATATATATATATAGATAAAGATATATATAATATAGAGAGAAAGGGTGATAGAGAGATATATGTCGATATATATGAATGTACATATATATGCAAATATATAGATAGGTTAACAACATCTACACAACATTGGAGGTATATATAAATAAGATACTACCAAATACCGAAAGCTTTACATACCGACGCGTGTAATCACGAGGCTTAAAGACCGAAAGACCACAGTAACGGAACACTAGAACCACGAATACTATTATCACGATGTTAAGGGACATTTAGTTAGTGCTTCTGGTGCTACGGCCCAGGTAGGTACTGTGTTTAAGTGCATTTCTGATTGCTGTAATGTGTGTAAGTGTGTGTTCTGAGTGTGGTGTGTGTTTCCGGGGGACTGTAATGTGTGTGTGTGGGTTTGCTTTGTGTGTCTGTTTGTGCTATCTTGGAGGTAGATTATTACAGTAGGTGTGGTGTGGGTGACACAGCCACCCACATGGGGTGTGTATGGGGGCATGGCCACCTGGCCATACGTAGTGTAGGATGGTTTGATTGGATGTGATGGGTAGCAGTGTGTCTGTGTATGCGTGTGTGTCTTCTGTGTTAGTTCCGGGAGTTTGACTGTCGTGAGTTTGAGTGTTTGGTATTGTGGGGTTTGGGAGTCTGGGAATGGTAATGTGGTCGTTGGAAGTGTGTGCGTTCCTGAATCCGTGGGTATGCCGTATACAGTGGTTGAAGTCTTCAAATATGTGCATAACATGGACCATAGCAATCACACATTCCACCACGACCGAACGTTATGAAGAAAGGATATGGAGAGTATATATATGTCTATACACTATTACAAATATGTGCTATGGACATGAGCCAAAGATAGGGTTACCACCTGTCCCACCTTGCGAGGGGCAGTCCCTCTATGTGCAGTAGTGCATTACCAAAATATTAATTTAATACTAATGTCCTACAATCTCGAGACATTTGGCATGTTCCACATTTAATGTAATTGTTGCATAAAATAGTAATCTGTATCTAAAATACCTACATGTAACAATGTCAAAGGAAAAAAACTCAAAGGCCAATACACGTAAGATTCAGTTAAGGCACTTTAATTTACTTGCCGCAAGGAGACAAAAACATGCAAATACAAGGATTTGTCTAACTACTAACAGGAAGTATGTTCATTCTTATACTGTTTTACAAGACATGGCCTTCTAAGCTGACGTAATCAAACACAACTTTTAGCATTGTTCTACAGCAGATGTTACTTCAGATCTTCTGCTGACATGACTAGATTTGTGAGAAACTTTTCAGAAAAACAACCTGGCCTTGGTGATCAGTAATCCGTTTACAAGCTTCTATTGTACAGTGTTACATTTCAAGGTACTCTTCTAATACAGATACAAGCAAATGCTGATTGCAGTTCATATTTTCAAGCAAGCTTTGTCCTAATTATCTGCAACTTCTACAGCTGTGTATTTTCTCATAGCATGGGCGGAACGCCTTGTCTAGGTTTATACAAGTAATATTGTTCTATTCATTATTTTCCTAACGCAAGCAGAAATCATCTGCTTCTCAGTAAATTTCCAAGGCGCAAGCAAGATTTTAGCTAATAATACAAGGTCAGAAAGCAACTGCAGTTTGTACAGATTTATGCAGTATGAAATAGAATAAATGTGTTAACCCTTTTCAAGCTCTAAATGCACTAAGCATATTACTAATACACACATTAATACATATTTTTCTAACATTTCCCCCCTATTAATACTTTTATTCTACTTTCAAAATAAGCATAAACAGTTTGTTTTCTTCTCCTAACCTCTTCCACTCAGGATTTGCAGTTAAGAGAGTCATTCATTTTAAACTTATGAAAGCATTTTTCAGTCTTTTAACAGTTCTTCAAACTCAGTACTTTGATATAAGGTTTCAGAAACTGACATGTCTATAAAATCTTTAATTAGTCTTTTCATGCAGGAGATACCCCAACAAACACAAACTCCCAGTAGGAGCATACCTACACAAATGGCAATCAGGATGTTCATTAGGATGGTACCCCACCCCCCAAACCATTTCTGGAAAAAGTCTGTCAGTGGGTTTGGGCCTGGTTTGGTCATGGCTGACACTTGCTGAATTACCTCAAGATGACTGTCTATCTCGTGTTTATGGTCAGGAATATACAAACAGTATTCTTCTTGGATTAAAGCGCAAGTACCACCTCTCGCCGCTAGGGTGAAGTCGAGAGCCATGCAGTTTTGGAGCACTACAGTTCTCATAGCATTCAGTTCATCAGTCACCAATTTGAGAGCAGAAAAAGTTGCGTTGCTCATTACTTCGAGAAGTTTCGACAGTTTTCTCAGCTCCCAAATCGATTTCACTGCTCCATATGCTGGTAATATACCTGCCCACGATATAATGCTATCACTCAAGTCCATACGTGTCAGTCTTTTGCCTAGGGAATGATGGTCTTTCCAACGCGCATCGATTTGTCCCACTGGATTCACAGGTTTCTTGATGACCTCTCGGACATTTCAAAATTTTCCTCGAGGCAAAACTGCAGTATGTCGTATGGCCAGAACCAGGTAACCCAAAAAACAACTGTCGGACCAATTCTCAGGTAACCACTTGTATGCCTTTCTGCCACACACAAAGTAACAGTCCTCTACTTTAGTAGTAACCTTGCTATGAATATACACTCGCCCTGCATGAAACATTTTTCTATCAATTATAAACAGATGTTTATAAAGAACAGAATTATGTTTTATTTCATCACGTGTTTTATGCATCAATCCAAGAAATAAATCATAGTTTGTATTACAATAAAGATCTACTTTGTTACCTTTAGTGTAACATCTATAACAGTCACATTACAATTGCTCCAACCCACCTGAACATTATCATTTTTATAAAAACACACAGTTCACTTTTGTGGAACAGACAAGTGCAATGCTATTTTATCTTGTGCTGTAATGGTTGAGGTATCATAAATCAAGTTTTCCCAGGTCACATTGACCTCTAGGGGGACCATAGTCATTAATAACCCCCCGTATGCTGTCGGCAAAGCTGTGCAAATCCAGCAATTCGAAACATTGAAAGTCTCAGCATACACATATTTAATTGCCTGTTAAGTGTTAAAGTTTGGATGCCAGTTTATGAGTAACGCTTCACGTTTATTCAGTTCAGTCTGTGTGGCTGGGAAAAGAAAAGGCCACAACAAAAAGATTATTGTCACTAGTACAGTTAACAGGATGATTATGCAATACTTCTGAGGAAAGGGTTGTTCTGTATTCCTGTTTCTTCTCGACTCTATCATTTTTATCTTGGCATGTAACAAGATTTTTGTCCAGTTCAAAGTTTTTAACTAATTAACAGTGTGTCAAGTGGATCCAGGAGGCACGCTCCGCTATTTTGACTGCAGTGGGTGTTGACAAAAGCACTTGATATGGACCTTCCCACTTTGGAGATGCCCAATTCTTCTTCTTAACTACCTTCAGCCAGATCCATGTTCCAGGGAACACTGCCACTTCTGACGGTCTGGTTCTTTCTTTATCTGAAACAGAATTTAACTGCAACAAATGTTCAGAATTTAACAAATTACGCATATACTCTGCTAATGTACTGTCAGCTTCCTGGTCTGCGGGCATGAGAGATTTCCACTTTGGTATATAATAAGCCCTTCCAAAGAGTTTTTCGAAAGGAGTCATTCCTTTTGCATTCGAAACAGTTCTCATGCTCAACAGTGCCAGGGGCAGACAAGTACATCCAATTTCTCTGTGTTTCCGTTATTAACTTTCTTAACTTACTTTTCAAAATCCCATTATGCCTCTCTACTAACCCTGCAGATTGTGGGTGATACGTACAATGTTTTTTTAAAGAAATTCCAAAATGTCTACTTAACTGTTGTATGGTCTGGTTCACGAAGTGTGTGCCTTTGTCACTGTAGATCTTTTCCGGAATGCCGAATCTAGGGATGATTTCTTTAACAAGAACTTTGGCCACCATTGTAGCATCTGGATTTTTAGTCGGAAAGGCTTCCACCCATCTGGAAAACATATCTACAATGACAAGACAATACTTCTTATTTTCACATTTATTCAGCTCTATGAAATCCATACAGATAGTATGAAATGGATACGGTGGTGTAAGGAAACTCCCTTGCTTGGGCTTTAGCGCCCCTTGTGCATGATGTTTATTACAAACGTGGCATACCGCACAGAATTTTTTAGAGTAATTTGAAAAGCCATATGTCGTGAACACTTGGTTCACCAGCTGTACCATCCCCCCTGTTGAGACATGGCTCTGCCCATGGCTCAACAAAGCTGCATATCTAAACAAATTAGATGGCAATATCGGTTTCCTTTCTTCAGAGATGTACAGCCCCTTTTCAAGAATTGCTCCTTATTTTACCCATCTTTGTTTTTCAGCTTTCCTAGTAAGTGTCTGCATTGTTTTTAACATTTCTAAGTCTAAAATCTCAGAGGGTTGTAATTCCTCATTCAAAAGAAATGCTTCTGAAGCTGCCTGTTTTGCAGCTGTATCAGCTCTCACATTACCTTTTGAAATCCTATCCTGTTGCTTGGTATGAGCTATGCATTTACAAATAGCTACTTTCTGAGGTAACTGAATCGATTCTAAAAGATCTAAAATAAACTGTGCATGATTGATTGGTTTGCCAGTAGATGTTATCATTCCTCGGTTTTTCCACTGTTGCGCAAAAACATGTACAGTAGAAAAAGCATACTGGCTGTCAGTAAAAATGTTCACACATTTACCTTTTGCTAAGGTACATGCCCGTGTCAAGGCAATCAATTCTGCTGCCTGGGCAGATAAACTGTGTGGTAAAGATTTTGCTTCTATAATGTCTGTCAGAAACTACTGCATATCCCACTAGGTTCTGTCCTGCAAGACCCCTTTTGCATGAGCCATCCACGTAGTATGTCACCTCGGCATCATCCAAGGGAACATCCATAAGATCTTTTCTAGGCAGTGTCTTTTGCTCAATCACCTGCAGGCAGCTGTGTGGCATGCCATCTGCAGGGGTAGGGAGCAAGGTAGAAGGGTTCAAAGTCGTACAATGTTCAATTGTCATATGAGGTTGGCTCAACAATATAGTCATACAGGAAAGATGCCTAGCAGGGGAAAGATATGCTACCTTCTCTTGCAGTAATATAATTGCGACTGCATGAGGCACTCTCAATGTGAGAGGGTGGAACAACACTACTGAGGCTGAAGCCTGTAGTGTCATTGCAGCTGCAACTACTGCTTGTACACAGTGAGGTAAAGACCGTGCCACTGGGTCCAGTTGTGATGAATAATACGCTATGCTTGTCCCCATGCTGCTGTGTTAACACTGATGTCATATAACCTTGCTTACAATCTACAGTTTGGAAAAAACGTTTATGATAGTTTGGCAATCCCAAAACTAGTGAGGACGCTATTAACTGTTTCAGTTTGCAGAAGGCAGATTCTGCTTCTGGTGTCCATTGTAACAAATCCTGTGCTGCCATAGGCTTTTTATAAATCAGGTTAGTCAGCGGTGCAGATTCCAGGGCATAGTTTGGAATCCAACTCCGACAAAAATTAGTCGTACCCAGGAAGGACATCATTTCCTTCTTGGTAGTAGGTTTTGGTGCTTGCAAAATCGCTATTTTTCTGTCCTCATCTAATGTCCTACCCTCCTTGGATATTACATATCCTAGGTATTTAACTTGTTTTCTCCAAAACTGCAGTTTACTTTATGTCCTTCAGTGGCTAAAAATTGTAATAGCGCTACGGTATCTTCTTTACAATCTTGCTGGGTGGGGGCCGCCAGTAGGATATCATCAACATAAAGCAAAATCTGACTACTACTTGGTGGGGTAAATCCCGCCAAGTTGCTTGCCATTTCTTGTGAGAATATTGTTGGACTTTCACAATACCCCTGTGGTAGTCACGTATATGTATACCTTTTCCCCTGAAACGTGAATGCAAACCAAAATTGGCTGTCAGGGTGTATTGGTATCGAAAAGAACGCATTGCTAATATCTACCACAGAAAAATATTTCTGTTGAGGTTTTAAATCATTCAACAGGGTGTGTGGGTCTGGCACCGTAGGTGCCCTTGGTATTACTGTGTCATTTACAGCTTGCAAATCTTGGACCATATGCCACTCCCCATTTGCTTTCTTAACAGGAAATAAGGGTGTATTACTTGGTGAATCAGGAGATTCCACCAGCACCCCTTCTTTAAGCAAAGCTGCTATAATAGGTTTAATTCCTACCTCTGCATCTTTTCTTAAGGGATACTATCTTTTTTGCGGTCTAAATGCTGACTTTGGCGTAATAGTAACTGGTCCTGCTGTACGAATAAGTCCTACATCTGATTTTCCTGTTGACCAGAGGGTTTCTGATATGTTTTGTAAGGCATTCTCTCCCTCCTTCAATAGGAGTGCTAATCAGCTGTCCTTGCTAGACTGCAAGTGTACAGCTGGGCGGGTCTGAGTTATCTAGTTCAACTTCTGCATTTCTATTCCCTGTTTTGATAGTTCTAACTCTGTCTGCTTCTCCCATCTCGTGACGTTTTCCTCCCAAGTCTACCCATTTCACATTTTTGCCCTTAGTTAAGCTAACATGCGGTAATCGATTAGATTTATAAAGTGCAAAGAACTCCTGGGGCAATGAACAGCTGACTACACTGTTCCCTTCTGTGTCCCAGTACAGATTACGTAATATCAATCTGTTTGCATGATTTCTAAATAATTCTTGCTCATATTCCTTACCAGGTCCTGTGTGTTACAATAATACAGAGTACAGTGCAACAAATGTTGTCTATCAATGTCAAGGGAGGGGAACTTGCTGATGGCTACGTACATCAACTCTTCGGTCACCGCCCCTGGACCAGTCGTAACCAAGTCCTGGCTGTACCAATAAAACATTTCACCCTCCGACTGCACTGCAAAGGTATCCATTTGTCGCTGTGCTTCCATACCCTGCATAGTCGGAACTACTGCTATACCAAATAGCTGCATAAGGTCTCTGCCCAAAAGGTTGACTGGGCATTTTGCAGAGACAAAAATTTTGCTTTTCTGGGTCAATCCTGAAACAGGATCAGTTATCACAATATTATGGGAGAGGGGCTCCTGATACAGCTGTCCATTAGCTGCTTTCACTAATTTGTAATCAGGTGACTCTGAGTTTTCTGGCAGTTTGGAGGGATGTATCAGGGTCCGTGATGCCCCTGAGTCACACAAGAATCTAACTTCCCTCCCTTTCGTGTCTGCTAAATAGAGGTCTAAGCTCAATAAAGCCAAATCCAATATTTCATTTTCTTCATTATCTGTGACTTCCTGCACTTCCTCTATTTCTTCTGTCACATTCTCTACTCCCTCTATCACATTCTCATTTGTCCTTTCTCTGCTATCCCCTTCTAGTGATTCCTGACTACCATTTAGTCAGTCCTCACCCTCCTTATCTTCCGTGGTTGCCTTCTTGTTTTTCTTGCAATCCCTTGCCAAGTGTCCCTTTTTACCGCATTTAAAGCACTCACCCCTTTTCTTTCACCCTTCAAAGTCCTCTGATCGTTGATCAGATTGTTTGTTTCCCTGGGCATTTCTCTTGCCCTTTTTTCCCGGACTGTACTACATAAACTTCTGCTCCATCTTCTACAGAAAATACTTGGGCTTTCTTTTTGCTATTAAAATGCCTTTCGGCATGCCTAGCATATTCAAGTAATGACTATAACCTGCTTGTACGATGATCTACCATGTGCTTTGTAATAAAACTACTTATGGGTGCAATACTGCCTTTCAAAAATGCATTCTTTAACTGCTGTTCATATGGGGAATCATGTGTCTGATCTTCAGGAACCTGCATTCCACAGTGGTTATTGAAACATTCTCACAGTCTAGCATAATATCTGTCAACAGTCTCACCTTCTTGTTGGATGCATTGATTAATGCAAGTCCAGTCTGCCCTAGGCTTCCACTTCTCAGAGATTCGGTCTGTAAGGCCTTTCACTCTGTTGTCTAACTCTGCGCTGCTATGTGGGAGGGGCTTGAACGCAGCGTCACGGGGATTCCAGTCGCCACTAATCATGAGCCAATCTGGCCCCACAATTTGTCTGACTACCTTTTATACCTCTTCTCTGTTTAAATTATAACTTAGCCTCATTCCCTGCAAATCGTCTAGGAACTTTCTAAAATTAACTTTTGGATGGGGAATTCCTTCGGTGGCTTTCCGGATGTCTTCCGGAGTCCAGGGTCTATACACTAGAATAGTTGGGTCCTGGCCTTCTTGCCCTGCCTGAGGATTAGGCACATCTATAAGTGGGCATATTTCTTCCTCACTCATAGATTGTGAATTTATCCCCATTTGATATAACTCAATGTCTCCTTTTGAGTTTCCTGCCCGTGTTCGAGATCTGGTCTCGTCGGGATCTCTAACAAACGGTTTAGCTTTTGTAGCGTCTCTACTTACAGTGACAGTAAGATATCGCGGGGGTGGACTAACTTGTTCACTTGCCTCATATTCTGGTAAGGGAGGCGGAGGATCTGATGCTATCACTAAATTATTGTCCTCCTTGTCTAAAAACATTGCTTTTGAATTATTATTCTTTTGTTCCCTTTGGTTCACTTCCTCAATTCACCTGTGTGCCTGAGGAATTCCTAATTGACGTTGCTTTTTTACCCGACCTTTAGAATCGGCTTTAAGCTGTTTGACAAGTTTGATAAGTGAGTATTTTTCTAATTTACCATCAAATTCATACTTATTAACAAACAAGAAACAGGATAAGCAAGTAAACCGCTATAAGAATATAAGCTTTTATATAGGCACATATGTAAAGTTCTATACTTTGTACTGACCGTGGGTGTGTGTCGGCTTCTAAAATCCGATGTGTGTCCTACAAATGTCCCACTATGGCCATTTGAAAAGGTGGCAACCCAAGCCAAAGAGGTTCAGTCACCAACACAACTCCAATGAGTGCAAATATCTGTGACAGAAATACACGAGACACCTTTCATGTAGCAACATTTCATTACATACCAATGTATTTCCGAAGGGATTGAAGGACCAACATCACCTGCATGCTATACAGGATCCAATTAACAATGGCTTAATGAATAAGCCTGCAATTACCATAGTATTAGTCTACTAAAGGATAGGTCTTCAAATATGGAAGGAACCCTCACACACCTCGAATATGTATAAATGCAGTTCTTACACACCTGCATCTGCTATGTACACCCACCTACATCTCCCCCACACCCGAAACAATTGCAGTACAGACTGTAATAACATCACAAACATCCACTCACTAGATGACATCTGCAGAAGCCTTAACATACCTTGTGAGAGACACACTATAATGGCCCTATGTAAAATCGTTGCTGTTGTACAATGGAACAGACGCCGATGTTACAGGGTTTGGTTGCAATAATCCCGTATCAGACGGCTGATATAACAGCTAGACTCACATGCAGAACTACATCCTCTAGCCATTACACACAATCCACGGAGGCCATGAAGTTAATATATCTCTGTATGTCTCCATATAGCTGTTGCAATTCATCACAAACAACACATCCAGGCCGTCTTCCTCAAAGGTAGGGCAAAGGGACAACACCCAAGTGGAGTATTCAATTATACCCCACTGTTGCCATGTCATTGGCTAATGGAGTAGCTGCACAGCTGATGTACATGTAATCATCTACTCCGGAACACCAATTGGTAACAGGATACCACATGTTACTGATATCTAAGTATAAAAGGATGGCTTGTCATACATTCAAACCGTATGTACATATGAGAAAAACGTTACAACAGAAAAGGAATAGGACTTATATTATCTTCAACTCAGGATACTAATAAGGTATGTAGAACACTCAGTATGTTAGTGTATGTAGTACCTGTTCTGTATTAATTAAAGTGTACGCAATGCATATAGTGGGAAAAGGTATTATGTAGTGATGTATTGTTGAGCATAGTAACGCTTGTAGAAATTGTGTGTACTGCTGTGGGACACAAGGTAAACACCTCATACACCACAAGGGATGCTATATAAGAACTTTAAACACAACAATTCCACTCCAGCCACTGTCCGTGGCAGGGTTTGTCCAACAAGTACGTGCCATAACAGGGGATAGTATATGTTGATATACTGGAACAGTAGGCATACATATGGGCGTACAACTGAGAATAACATGTCTAAGGTGGTCCTGCTGTGCAATTATGATTTGCATTGTGGGATATTGTGGCAAAAATGTGAAATGTACAGTATTGTAGGTAGATATGTCTAACATTTTACATAGCATTACTGTTATGTTATGCAAACATCAGGTATGTCTATTGGCATGTACAATACACAGCAACAGAATACATATGACTTGTAGTCACCAGACAGTGTATCAGCTTGATAGCTAATTGAAATAGAAGAGCTAGTCAATTATCCATGCACAAAGGACATTCTATAGCTTCATAAATTCATAGTTAGGTACTATGCTGTCTGGCCAAGGCCATTCGTAAGCCTAACTGCAGTGTTTTCACTTGCGGCACCTCCCTAGGTTAGTGTCCTGTGCCTGTGAACAGCAGAGCCATTTGTTTCCTGCGCCTCTGTACAGCAGAGCCACTGCAGTGATCCCTGGTGTACATGTCTGTCTCCCAGGTGCATAGACATCCCCTTTGGATTACACCAATCTTGAAGAGTGCTAGTGAGGGTCCCTGCCTGATGTACATAGGAATCATGTTCCAAAGCATGGTGAGTGTACAGGTCAGGAATGTATCCCTCCAGCACGTCCTAGTCATCATTGCATTTAGGTACATATCCCAGAGCATGTGGCTCTCAGTGGCTTTTGCTTATGTGGAGCATATCCATCAATATTGTTTTGGACATGGGCCTTGTATGTTCAGCAGAGATCACCTCTGAGTATGCGGTATGCAAGCGAGTACAGTGGGGGTTTCTGTAGTTGGGCTGCATACGTCATCCTTCAGAGGTCAGTATTCCTCTTGGTGTGGTAATGTTGTGGTATTTAAAGCCGTTGCTGTTGTCTCGTAAGGTACATCCTAAATGGGGTGTTGTAACCTTTAATGTGTTTCATAAGTCAGGAGTAGAGAGGCACAATGGCTGCCTTTGTTCTGGCTACAAACCCATTAGAGATTAGGGTGGCCACGTAGAAGGATATCCACACCACCTTGGCAATATGGTTATCAAAGGAGTGAATGCTATCTAGTTGGGTTCTAAGATCCCTTATTACATCTTATGTATGTAGGGGACTACCACCTATGTGATAGTCCACGGGTGATTGGTGTAATCCAAAGGGGATGTCTATGCACCTTGTGGCATGCAGCTTGAGGCCATGTTATTGACACCAGGTATCCGTCCCAGTGACACCCTTATGGAGGGTGTCTGTATCAGCTGGGGAATCAATCATGGCCCCTAGTTTGCAGTTTGCAAACCTATTCAGGGTAAGTCCTGTGCTAGCCTGTACCTCAGAGAAGCATATACTGAACATGAGGGTCCCTATGGCCGAGGACTGGGGGACGCCAATTGTAACTGATTTACAGCTGAAACTAGGGTACGCTACCCTCACTGCGTGGGTTCTGTCCGTGAGCCACTTTGCATAACATCTCGTGATGTAGGGGTTAATGTGCAGGTGGATGTGTATGCTGACAATACCAGAATGGGGAACGGTGTTGAAAGCCTGAGAGGTCAAGGTAGGCTGTGTGGACCTCCTTACCCTCATCTACTGCCTTGGTAACTGTCTCAAAGGACTCCACCAGGTTTAGGAGGCATGGTCTGGCCCTGACAAATACAAATTGGGTGGGATCAAAGGTTTGGAGGCCACCAATGTCTCTGTGAATGAGATCCATGATGATGTGCTCCATAGCCTTGCAGAACAGTCTAGTCAGGCGTATAGGCCAATAGTTCCCCTGGTCCATTGTGGCGCCACCTTTGTGGAGTGTGATAACTGTTGCTGTGCGCCATTCAGGGGTCACAATGCCTGATGCAAGGCTATTAGTGAATATGGTGCCCAAGTGGGGAGCCATTTTGTTCTGAAGTTCATGGAAATCACAGCCTGGGATGTTGTACGGTCACATGGATGCTATGTTCCTGGCTTTAGAGAGTGCAGCTTTGAACTGCGTAGTTGTGATTGCAGGGACTCTGCATCATTCCTGTATAGATATGGGCCCTTTAGGGTGTGAGAGGGGTGTAAAGTTAGCACTGAACCTATCTGCCAGGATGTTGCCAATATCAGTCGATTCTGTAATGTTCGTGCCTTACTGCTGTATGACAGAGCAGATGTGGGTATCGCCATCGAGAGTAGTGACATACCTCTAGAATGCTTTGTGGTAGTCCTTGGAATTAGTCGTGGTAATGTTTACGTAGCTAGCTTTGGAGGATGTGAGAAGTGATCTCAGATTCTTACTGATGCTGACCAGGGAGCTCCTCCACTCATGGGATTGTACTCTACTTTGCAACAGTCTCCTCATTCTGTTGTACATTATGTCCATGGCAGTGGACCACCAGAGTGGCGTCCGTTTTCTGGTGGGTACTGTCATGGCTCTGTTTGGGATAGCATGATCCATGCAGTCGTGTAAGTGCTAATTAAGTGCAGTTGTGTATGATTCAGCGGTTGTAACTGCACTGTCCATCTGCACAGGTGTCATGACGTTTACTACTGCTGTCATAAGAAGCCTGAAGTTGGCTTTGTAGAAATATTGTACTGTGTTTTCCATACAGGGTGTGGTGCCAGGATGTGGTTAACAACGGTGATTAGTGTACGTTCGGATCTGACCAACGGGGAGATAACCCGAGGTGTGGAACACCAGTCACACATGTTGGTAATGACCAGATCTAGGATACTGTTGGCCCTGGTGGTGGTGTGGATAGGTTGATCCAGGCAATTGGAGGTTATGAATCCTAGAAAGCGTTGGCCTAATGTGTTGGTATATGAGTAGGTATCCCAGTTAATGGGGTTAGTGGGGTAGTGTCAGTCGCACATCAGTAGTGTCTTTTTGAACCCTACTTATCCGTACACCAAGAAGTGAGGACTATTAACCGTGGGGTATGGTGTGGGATCTGTAGCAAGCTACAATTTGTATAGCAATTATGGCCAGAGTTAGATGCACTTGGATTACCTCTGATGCACTGTACTAAGCAACCAGCCTGGAGGTGTGGATATCCTTGGGAAATATGGACACACCTCCGCCGTGGGTGTTCCGGTCCTGGTTACATGACTAAAAGGTGTGGTATGAGTAATAGCCTGGTAGCGCAGGGGTGCTCTCAGGAGCCTAGAAGCAGGTCCCAGTCACTGCACAGATATCGAAGTGGTCCATTACAAGGAGTGCCTCGGGTGAGTGCATTTGAGATGAAGACGTCAAGTACTGAGTAGCATTACCCTCAGGTTTTGCTTGCCTGTTCCTGTTATGGTGGTGAATATGTTATTTGAACCGTGCCTAAAACAGGCACTATAGGAGCAGCAAGAGCCTTAGCCATTATCCGTAATCCCAGGGCCAACAGGTACAGGCCATCTGTGCCAAAGCATCGTGATCTGTCGACCATGTCATTCCAAGCAGACAGATACTGGATACCCTTGGAATGACACCAGAAGCATAGCCAATTGTTGAAGTAAATAATTTTGTCCTTCTACTGCGTTATCAGTCTGGACGATGGCCGAATGCTACTCAGGGTTAGGGCAATACCTGCCTGGGCTACAAGATCAGAGAGCTATTCCATGTCTCTTTCCATGTAGTCCAGGAAGATACATCTCAGGGCATTCACACTAACATGGAGAATGACACAGTCATACTGTACCTGTTGAGGAGTGACCTGAGTGCATAGGTTATATTGCGGATCCTGTTAGCCGACAGGCAGCTGACAGTAACTATCACCTTGTGTAGCCTGCTAAGTGGGACATCAGTGTGACCGCCTATAGAGTCACCTATGACTAGTGTGCTGGGTACATTATATCGCCCTATTGGCTGTGGTTGGTGGGCACACTGAGTCTGTGGGCTATAAGTAATTGGTGTTGTGTTGGGGGCTGCCTGCTTTTCTGCTTTGGAGTTCTCTGTTGCCCAGACAGAGTAGTATTGAGAGGCTCCGCAAATGTTGTAGTCTTACTATGTGTGGCCTGTGGTGGTGGAGATCTAGTGAGACTATGTGATGAGTGTGGTGGGGTGCAAATGTTTAACATCCCCACATGATTGTCAGGCTCAGTCTGGGTTGTAGAGAGCTTTACCTCCAGCATGGCTAGATATGTGCATCTCCCACAGGTTTTAGTGTTGTATGTTAGCAGGGGAGTATTGACTGTGTACATGAGACAATTTCTATATTGCCTCATGATGCCCATATTCATCATATAGAAAGGCAATAACACTGGGAATTGACACTTGGACATGCCTGAATATTTAACTATTTCCCACTAGATATGTGAGGAAAGTGTGCACAAGAGCTGTTTTACTCTAAGCAAGCGGGAAATGTAAGTACAAACAGTGTTTACCTGTAGATAATGAGGAGGATTGAGTGCTATAGTAATTAGTAGCTCATGAAGTGCTTACATGTTCTGAACAAGTGCTGAGCATGAATAAGCAATAGAGATAGGGTGTTGGATAACATAAACACACTGCCCCCCCCCCCCAGCAGGTACACACTCACATATCCATGAACACTACAGAGCCCCTGTAACCATAACTATGACGGTACAAGGTGCACTCAGGCTGCATGGGACCTGTCCACATCCCTGGTTGTATCATACACATATGGCAAAACAGTTTGCTGTACACATACACATCATGTAAAACATAGCTTCATGTCAGTCTGTGAAAACACTGAATGGTGCACACCAACAAACTGTTGAACTAAAACAAACTGATAGAAACAAGGTGCCACAGGGGTCCAAAACGAAGGAAGCCAACTACAGAATGTAGACTTAACGCAATTTAATTCAGACAGAGATACAGCATTTTCACTACTGAAACTTCAGTAGCTTCAGTAGCGAAAATGGTGCACACCAACAGTTATCACAACCCACAATGTGGAGACACCACTCATAATGGGAAGCACTGCACTACTACCCTGCTGAGTCTGGTCTGCTATGAACCTTAATCAACGTATATGTTGTTAGCAGTACTGATGTAGATGACAGTACGGATGATTTCACACTGCATATCATACCTGTGACAGATCATAGGACATCATCACCCATACTGTGTACCACCTACACTCAGTATACTAGATGTACCTTTGTATGTCACAGGAGTGTTCTGCCAGTGGACTGTTGACAGAACCAACACTATAAAAGGTGTCTGAGTAATATGTGCATATCACACCAGTGGCAGCTATAGTAAAATAGAGTTAATTCATTGTACTCCTCCTCATTGTAGCTCATACCACACAAACAAATGGGAGGCATCTGCCTATGTAAGTATTTGAATGGCTATGACCTAGGAGTAATAGCTGACTCGGTGTTGTGGACAACATACAGAAGGGGCTTTGTGGGTGAGGTGTGTGACATATGTGCACAATCTGACAGCTGCATATTGCATTGTCACCGCTAGGTTAATAACCCTGTACCCATGAACTACCACCTAAGCAGCGGTCAACATAATGGACACTGTGTGTAAGGGATGCTGCTGTGCAGTTTACCTCCCTGAGCTAGTGACATCAACAAGCCTATTAGGTAGTCATAAGAGACAACCCTAGTCATAACAGGGTGCCATCCATGAACATAGAGATCATTGTACAGCCATACTCATCACTCAAGTGACCAATATCGGATCACATATCACCTTTAAGGGGGTATTGGCCATGTTTGGATGGGCGACACCAGCCTTCACAATCCTCATCTCCACTATGTAGCATGATGCCTACCCTGCATAAAGACATGTCCAACACTGTGATGTTGGACATGCAACACGTACATATCTTGATCTGAAATACATACGTCATGGACATCCACCTTCCTAGTACAAGGATCGCCACATGCTGGACAGATCTTTGTGCCATACACATTACATACTCCTGCCATACTATGCAACCCTGTCCAGCAAAGCTGCACATTTCACCTCTGTCAGACATGGTGTGATTACCACATGGTAGATGTATCATTAACCGTGTGGATCAGTTATGTGGCACTGCTTCACCTGGCGCCAGAAACACGGCTGTCGGCTACAGCTAGGTGACCTTACATCCTAGGCTCATACATGGCCCAGGGCATACAGACTACTAAATGACCTTGGTCATACATGCTATAGTTGATAACCATCCCTGCAATACGTGGCAGGAAGCTGAACTACTATACAGTGCCGTGTAGATGTATATGGCAAAACACATGCATGTAAAGGCTTCCGTGTACATGTGTGCATTGTTACAGATCATGTCCGTTATGGCAGTGTATGTGTTTATATGTGACATATACACAGCATCAAGGTCGACAGCATTAATGTGGACACATCCAGGCATGTGCTGATAGGTAAGAAAGTACAGTTGTGTACCTACCATAAATGTAGATGTTCGAGTGTATTCACTGTTGCAGTCATTACACTTGGGTTATCCTGCTGGCAGGCGACCCGCAGTCGCCCCGAGTTCCAAAATCTTGGTCTGGCGTCGGTTGCTGTTGCCTCTTCCCTGACGTCAGTGCGCCAGGGGTATAAAAGTTGCAACCGACGCCATTTTCTTCAGGTTTTTCTTGCCCCAGATGTCAGGTGCCCCCAGATAGGAAGGCTAAAAGATATAAATATGCCAAACAACCATGTATATATTACTGTAAACATTTCCTTCATCTATAAGCAAATACGCCACATAGGTTGTATAGAGTTGAGAAGTACAGAATAGTCCCAGCAAAGAGGGGGATGGTGTTTGGGTAACCTGGACTGCAACAGTTAATACACTCCAACATCTACATTTATGGTAGGTACACAACTGTACTATGTTCATCGTGTTTCACTGTTGCAGTCATTACACTTGGGTAGAATCCCAAAGCTGAGGTTGGGTAGCTGGGTCTAGATTGGATTTGGCAAGGCTAACAAGCCCTGCAGAACTGTGTTGGCAAAGCCTGCTCTGGATTTGAAGTAGAGAGGTAGGTGGTAGTGCTTGGTAAAAGTGTGCACTGAGCTCCAGGTTGCAGCTTCTAATATATCTTTGGTTGGTACCCCTCTGAGGAAAGCTGCTGCTCTGGTAGAATGAGGCCTAATGCCCTTAGGCACAGATTTGCCATGTTGTGCGTAACAGAAGCGGATGCAGTGTCCTATCCATTTGGAGATTGTCTGCTTTGTAATAGGCTTTCCTTGTGATCCTGCAGCATATGCTACAAACAGTTGCTCAGTTTTTCTGAAAGCTTTTGTTTTGTCCAAGTAAAAGTGTAGCTGCCTGTGTATATCCAAAGCATGCAGAAGTCTTTCCCCTTTATTCTGAGGATATGGGTAGAAAGTAGGCAAATGAATGGTTTGGTTTAAGGCCACATTGGAGACCACTTTTGGCATGAATGTTGGGTTTGTTCTAAGAGAAACCCTGTCTTGATGAAAAATGAGGAAAGTTTCCACAGCCATCAATGCCTGTAACTCTGAGACTCTTCTTACTGAGGTTATTGCTAAGAGCAGAGCAGTTTTCCATGACAAGAATTTAAGATCAGCTGTGCTGGCTGGTTCAAATGGAGGCAGTGTTTGTTTTTCTAAAACAAAATTGAGGTCCCAAATAGGTACTGGTGCTCTTCTAGGGGGTCTTATATTCTTTGTCCCTCTGAGGTACTGTCGTAGTAGAGGATGTGAAAAAATAGGAGGATCCGCATCGTAATGAGCTGAAATGGCAGAGGCATGGATTTTAATAGATGAAAAAGATAGGCCTTTGTCCAACATCTCAGTCAAGTATTGCAAAATCTGAGGTATATTAGGGACCAGTGGGTCGAGCCCTTGTGCCTGGTTCCAAGCACAGAATCTCTTCCATTTTTCTGCATAAGATTTCCTAGTGCTGGGCCTCCTAGTTTCCAAAATGACATCCATAACAGCTTTAGAGAGAGGTACAGTCTGAGTGGCTACATTATCTGCCATGCTGCCAGGTTTAAGGTTCTGAGTTGACTGTGCAGAATCTGACTGTTTTGCTGTGTCAGAAGATGAGGGATTTGAGGTAGAGGTCAAGGTGGGTCTTGGGACAAAGTCTTTAGGACTGGGTACCAGTGCTGGTGTGGCCAGTCTGGTGCAATCAGGATCATTTTTGGCCTCTCTTGTCTGACTTTTAGAAGCACCTTGGTGAGAAGAGGCATCGGAGGGAAGGCAAAGACTGTCAGGTTTTTCCAGCTGAATGATAAGAGCATCCACTTTCCATGCTTGAGAGTGATAAGTCCTTGTGCAAAATTTCTGTATTTGGCAACTGTGAGGGGAGGCAAAAAGATCTATGTCTGGGCGTCCCCACTTCCTTGTTAGCTTGCTGAATACTTGTGGATTTAGCTTCCATTCGTGAGGATCCATGAGATTTCTGCTTAGTTTGTCTGCCAGTGTATTTTTTGTTCCTGGCAGGAATTGTGCTTGCAGATGTACCTGGTAGGTCAGTGCTGTGTTCCACAAAGTCATGGCTTGTCTGCATAGGGGGTAGGAATGCATGCCCCCTTGCTTGTTTATGTACCACATGACTGTGGTATTGTCCGTCTTTATTAACAGTTGTCCTGGATGTATTAGGTCCTTGAAGGCTGTCAGAGCATTCTGTACAGCTAGCATCTCTTTTTGATTGATGTGAAGATGCATTTGTTCCTTGAGCCACGTGCCCTGAATACATTTTCCTGCCATATGTGTTCCCCAGGCATACTCTGATGCATCCATTGTTATTGTCTGCCTGGCTGTAGGTAAGGTGAAAGGCTGTCCCTTGTTGTGGTGACAGGCCTGGGACCACCATCGAAACTCCTGTTGTAGGCAGGGGATCAAGGTTATGATTGTCTCTAGGCTGTGACAATGCTGAGTCCAAACACTTTTCAGATACCATTGTAGTTTCCTCATATGCAGTTTTCTGCATATGGAATTAGTAGAATGCAGGATGCCATGAAACCCAGGGCCTGCAGAATTTTTCTTGCAGGGAGCTGGGTTTTTGTAGTAATCATTTGAAAGCAATGAGTCAGTTGCCTTTGTTTGTCTGGTGTGAGATAAGCCATCTGGGCAGTTGTATTTAAGCTTGCACCCAGGAATATTATCTCTTGAGAGGGAGCTAGTTTTGATTTCTTTTCGTTTACCGTGTACCCTAGGCAAATTAACAATCTTTTTACAAATGCCAGGTGCTTTAGAAAAACGTCCTTGCTCTCTGCTTGAATAAGGTAGTCGTCCAAGTAGGGATATATCTGAATTCCTTTTTGTCTGCAAAATGCAATTACTGGTGCCAGGCATTTTGTGAAGACCCTGGGCGCAGTAGATAAGCCAAAGGGCAGTGCAGAGAATTGGTAATGCATTGAGCCTGCTATAAATCTGAGGTATCTTCTGCATGATTGTCTGATTGGGATGTGCAGGTATGCCTACTTGTGATCCAAAGTAACTAGCCAAGCCTCCTTGCCCAGCATGGGCAGAAGTTGTAGTGTTAACATTTTACATTTTGGAATATCCAGGAAGGTATTTTGGATTGACAGGTCCGGTATTGGTCTCCAGGCTTTGTCTTTTCTGGGTACTAAGAAAAGACTTGAGTAAAATCCTTGACCCTGTTCTTCTTGTGGAACTTTTTGAATAGCTCCCATATCCACAAGAGCAGCAATCTGTTTTTGTGCCTCTGCCCTTCGGTTTTGTGGCAGGTTTGGCATACCTTTTAGTTTTGGAAGCATGTGGAAGTGGAACCTGTACCCCTGAGAAACTATATTCAACACCCATTGGTCTTGGGTGATCATGTGCCAATTTTCTGAGAAAAGTGCTAGCTTTCCCCCTAGGGGTGCTGTCAACTGGTAAGAGTGTGGCATTTGCAGAGGGAAGTCATTGTGACTGTTTTCTATAAGGTTGTGATTTGTCTTCTCCTCCTTTGGGTGCTGAAGCACCCCATTGTTTAGGTCTGTAGGAGCCTTGGGGCTGAGATCTGCCTCTTGGGCATCTGTATCTGGCTCTTTGTGGTCTGTCTGACACTGGAAAGGACCAATTTTTTGAAGGCCTGTTTCTGCTAAATCTAGGTGGTTGAACCTGTAAGAAATCTTTCACCATCTGCATTGACCTTGCTTTATCCTCCATTTTCTTTAACACCTCTTTGGCCTTAACACCAAACAAAGTATCATGCTGTAGTGGAGCATCCAATAATTTTACTTTAACATGGTCAGGTAAACTTTGTTCCTTCAACCAAGCATGTCTTCGAATAACTGAGCCTGTAAACTGCGGCTCTACAAGAAGCCTCTAATGAATCAAAACCACATTGCAGAGTATGCTTTCCCACTTGTTCAACTGCATGCAATAAATCCTGCGTTTCTTTACTGTCAGGACTTTGTATATTTGTAACCATTTTCTGCTTTAACAATGACATGAGATACTGTTACTATTTAAGCATGTGAAACTGACAGTTTAAAGCTCTTACAGCTAAAGTAGCAGACGTGTAAACTTTTTTCCCCCATCTGTCCAGAGCTTCGAAATCCCTATCTGAGGGGACAGGATTTTTGGCAGTGGAAGCTTTAACCCCTTTAGGACCCTGAGAAGTAGTTTCTGGGTCTGCAGTGGAGTTTTTGTAAAGAAATTTATGAGAGTCAGGGACCCTGTAGTACCTGTCTGGCTTTACTGGTGCAGGGTTAAAGAATCTGGAGACAGACTGGATTCAGAAAAAACATCATCAACAATATCAAGCACAGGGCAATTATTAACTTTTACTGACATTGGTCTGCAGCAAGAAAAAGTTTCCCCAACGGGGTACTTAGCTTTATTGAAGACTTCAGTTCTGAAATTCAATTTTGAAAATCTCAGGAGTCGGCCGACCGGCACTTGCGAACTGCGTTTGCTTCGGGCACCGCACGGCAAGAAAAACTGAAGAAAATGGCGTCGGTTGAAACTTTTATATCCCTGGCGCACTGATGTCGGTTTTTGTAAAGAAATTTATGAGAGTCAAGGAGCCTGTAGTACCTGTCTGGCTTTACTGGTGCAGGGGGTAAAGAATCTGGAGACAGACTGGATTCAGAAAAATATCATCAACAATATCAAGCACAGGGCAATTATTAACTTTTACTGACATCGGTCTGGAGCAAGAAAAAGTTTCCCCAATGGGGTACTTAGCTTTATTGAAGACTTCGGTTCTGAAATTCAATTTTGAAAATCTCAGGAGTTGGCTGACCGGCACTTGCGAACTGCTTTTTCTTCGGGCACCGCGCGGCAAGAAAGACTGAAGAAAATGGCATCGGTTGCAACTTTTATACCCCTGGTGCACTGACATCACGGAAGGGGTGACAGCAACCGACGCCGGACCATGACTTTGGAACTCGGGTCGCCTGCCAGCAGGATAACCCAAGTGTAATGACTGCAACAGTGAAACATGATGAACATCACCAGTACAGGCAAACAGACATGCCCACATCAAGACAGCATCCACATGGAGTATCAGCAATGTAATCAGGTGACACACATATATGGTGATAATATCCAATCCCCATTGGGTGTCACGTGTGTGACACAAACATGTCAGTGGTGTCAGTGTCATGAAGATTTGCAAAGACAACTGCTTATATGTAATAAATGTGATACACATGTATGTGCAGCTATATCTCTCTGCATCTCTGAGATACTGTGACCTGTCTCCATCATTATGTCTTCCAGATATGCCGTGAGCAAGGCTCCCAGCTTATACCCGCTTGGAGGATGAGGCCCTTATACCTTACCTCCAAGACAACTATGATGTCCTGTTTAGCCATGTGCCACAGGATGCACAACAGTGGGATGATCTGTGGCAGGAACTTCGCAGGAGGGTTAATGATGTGGGTGGCCATAACCGCACATACCAGCAGGTGCTCAGACACTGCATGGACCTGATCAGACGTTCGTAACAGTGTGCAAATGCAATCACCAGGGAGCAAGGTGCAACAGGTGGTGGGCCACCAACCCAGCCTCCACTCACATGTACCAAGGAGCTACTGGCCAACCTGGGGACACCATCAGAACAGCATCCACAAACCTTAGCTGACATTGTGGAGGTGGGTGTCTCAACCACTGAGCCTGGAGTTGCCTGGTACGTCACTACTGCACATATAACTATTATATCCCATATAGTTGCATGTGTCACTGTACAATATGTAATGTAACATCATATGCAAGGCATGTATACACACATGCCGCATACTATAGTATGCTACTCTGTGTATGCACACATGTGCATACTCCACAGTATATCCTACTGTACTGGCGAATGTGTTAACATACACATTGCACCCTGTAGCTGTCATACAGGCGTGGATAATGATCATACTGCTGTGTCACCCCTAGAGAGGTACCTCTGGCGTTCTGCTGAGACAGCAGGCCATTACAGGTGAGACAGTTATAAGTGTCAGGCATGTTAATGCACAGATCTATTTGTAGCTTCAACCTCACTGTTAGAAAGGCTGACATTCCAAAGATGTCTACACATCTACTGATCCAGGAGCATGGGAGCTGTGTACTAAGCTACAGTGGCTAGAGACGTGACATCCATACCGGGTGACATCACAGGTACAGTTACATGGGGCGGGGAGTTTACATAGCGGTCTAGCTGATGAAAAGGGTAGAGGCCAGTTGATAGCTTGAGGCCTCACTGTGTAGCAGTAATACACATTCACATTACAGGATGAGAACACACTACACACACACACACTACACACACACACACACACACACACACAGGTATTTGCACACATGTATTCAGACACACAGTAACACGCCCACACTCATGGGGTCAACAACACTGTAACACACACACACTTGATAGTGTATGTGGTAATCACCATTACAGTACTGTGCACCCACATGACACGACACAGAGAATACACATGTACAGGTAGTCAGTAATGCCTACGTTTGACGGCATCAACAGGGTAGTAGATTGCATCACCTGGAGGGGTTAGGGGTCCTATCTGTTCACTATGGTAACATACATCCTCACTCCATGGACAGACAGCCATACATACATACACACACACACACACACACACACACACACACACACACACACACACACACACACACTGTGGAGTCCACAACTGAATGCACATATGTCACGCACATACAGATAGCTCACGTGTGTATTACACACCCCACCCCTGCCTATGTCTTGCTTTCTACACTGCAGTATGTACAGATCTCTACAACAGTGTACAGGAGTGTGAGTAACAATTGGGATGTATTCCCCACCATACGTGGCATATATGGACACACAAGCAAACACACATGGCAGTAATGTGAATCAAACACTTGCTATCTTATAATAAGTATGACAGACATGCAGCAGTATTGCCTGCATTACAATGTGTACCGATGCTAACTTTGGCAATTGTGCTGATATATGCACATGGGAGGTCTTAGGTGTTACAGGTGTTAAGTGATTTACAGTCAATGACACCCTGACCGCTGTGTAGGTTGTATGTCTTCCCCTTCAATTAATAGAAACAAAGCTTAGTGTTTGCACATGTTATGGTAGGATGGCTTGTGACACACCTGTGAGCTGCCTTCAGCAAACAACCATCTGCAAAGATGGCCCACCACTTAGTTATGTCCACACATCTGTCCATATCTGATGTACATCTTACCGTACTGTCAGTATATCACCATATACAGTTGGCAATGATGGGGGTGCATTGCAACTGCATGTTGTAGTAAGACACATGTCACCTGCAAACATCAGCTACTGCACATGCATGGTAGCTGAACGCACACCACTACATGTACATGTGTGTAGGTCCTACATTCCTGTCATTTAGCCATGTTTGTAGGCATTGCAATTGGTGGATATGTGTGATGACATACATGACACATGGACTGTTGTATGATTTAATAGTTGTCATGGGTAACCAGTACAGAGGGAATATTAACTCAGTCATCATTGATATCACACCTTATGTACTGTTAGCATTTAACAGCCATGGACCTACCTTCCATGTGCATGTGTGTAATTGCTGTAGCCACCTGTCTGCACGAAGGACAACAGCTATGCTATGTACATATGTGCTGTGTGTGTGGCATGTACATATCCACGGCAGGTACATGTATGTCATATCCAAACATGAGGGTGTTTACTGGTGTAAAGCAACAGTCATCTGTTACTGCTGTATATGACCCAGGGCCCCTGTTATGTGTACAGCTGACCTGGTTATGAACAGTGGTATCATTGCATTGCATAACACATGCTGCAACTGTGTCAGTACATGGGTAGTCTGCACAGTTGATGTAGAGCTAGGTACAGTCCACTGGTCATGGGTCACATGGTGTTGTACTAATATATGTTCTACCACATGTATAGATGTGTGTTGCTGGTCCAAGGACATGGTGATGTCTGAGGGCTACATTTTAGAATGCGGCTTTTGACACTGTGATCTGCAGCTGACACATCTGTGATGGCTTTTGAGGGTGTACTGGTCAGTACATGTGAGTGGCCTTCATGTACGTGGGGACACTACCACCTGGAGCAGTCCATAACAGTGTTATGGTCCACATATCTGTATCCGAGGTATACGGTGGTAGTGCTATTGTGCACAACTGAGCCTTCAACCAGGTGTTCCTCACTGCACAGATGTCAATATTCCCCACTGTTGGATCTACATTGGGCAGCTGTTATTACGAACGCTACACATCTAGCACTGTTTAGCATACACATATAATGCAGTTGTCCTCTAGGTGTCAGGGTGTTAACCTGGTCTCAGGACATTCATCTATGAATGGCACTATATGGGCAAAGTAACCACTCCTGGCAGGACATCACCACAGGTGGTATTAGTGTGCCAGGTTTAGATTGGTACATCTAAAGTGACGGACAACAGCAGACGTTGTGTAGAAGACCGGTGTCAGATATATGTAGTGCAGTGTTCATGCTAACAAAGACAATTATCGACACCTGAGTCCATTACAATGTGTTGTTCACATCTAACTGTAATAGCATGGCCACTGTGCCCTTCCGTGTTTAGAATCAGAGTGCATACAAAACAGCCCTTTGCTACTAAGTGTGTGAGCATGCCCAGTATAACATTGGGCACATAGTGCATTCCAAATGGCCGTGTGCTACTAAGTGTGTGAGCATGTCCAGTGACACCTTGTGTCAGTTATGTGCATCTATTTGTATGGGCATAGCCATTGTACCCCTGTATAGCGATAGTAGTCGTCCAGTCAACAGATGGCCATACCCCACTTCAGGATGGATTCCTACATTGAACACACTGGTTCACAGGTATGTACATCGTAACTGCCAGCATCCATGTCGATGTCTGCATTCCTAGAAAGTCATATTGACAGTCTTGAAAGGTACAGTGACTGTGGAGCAGCTCGTATCTATACAGTATTGTAATAGTGGTCCTTAGATAGGCAGTTGTCCTGATCACACCATTGGTGTGCGTTTGTCTCCGTCTGCCTGGGGACAGAAATATGCTTTTAGACTGCTCACACTCCATACAATCCCTATCACTGTCTTTTCCATTGCTGATGATGTCATCCACCTAGAAGTATGCCTCTGGGAGTGCTGTGTCCCAGTAATCTCGGTAGCGCATTCTGTAACTGCATAATGCTGTAGTGTGATAAGGTAGTTAGGTCTGTGTTCTAATCCCAGCCATGCGAACTGCGTGTGTGTGTGTGTGTGTGTGTGTGTGTGTGTGTGTGTGTGTGTGTGTGTCTCCATCTGCCTGGGTACAGAAATATGCTCTTAGACTGCTCACACTGCATACAATCCCTATTGCCATCTTTTCCACTACTGATGATGTCACCCACCTAGAAGTACACCTCAGGGAGTGCTGTGTCCCAGTAATCTCGGTAGCACGTTCTGTAACTGCATAATGCTGTAGTGTGATAAGGAAGTTAGGTCTGTGTTCTATTCCGAGCCATGCCAACTGTGTGTGTGTGTGTGTGTGTGTGTGTGTGTGTGTGTGTGTGTGTGTGTGTGTGTGTGTGTGTGTGTGTGTGTGTGTCTGTGTCTCCGTCTGGCTGGGGACAGAAATATGCTTTTAGACTGCTCACACTCCATACAATCCCTATCACCGACTTTTCCATTGCTGGTGATGTCACCCACCTAGAAGTACACCTCTGGGAGTGTTGTGTCCCAGTAATCTCGGTAGCGCGTTCTGTAACTGCGTAATGCTGTAGTGTGATAGAATAGACAGGTAGGTGGTCTATTTCAAGGCATGACAGGTGTGTGTGTTTGGCAGTCACATCCTATGTGTTGGTATCTGTGAGTGTATAGCTCCAGGATGTGTTGAGGAACGTGTTTTGTTGTTTTCCTATATAGTGTCCATAAATGTCACAATCGACCAAGAGACTGGGTTGGCAAGACATACACATACATTCGGCAATAGGTCTGGTGAGTAATGTCAGCAGCCCTAATCTTACCCTTAATACAGTCTGAACCCGTGTGATGCACAGAAACACACTTGCCTTGATATTAACACCAGTACAGAAGGGCCTCTCTGAGACAGATGCCTGGTGTCAGAGCCAGGGCCTCAAGCTCAATGCCAAAAAGTGCAGTGTCATCCCCTTTGGTAAAAACTCTGTACCCATGAACTACCACATAGGCAGCAATCTACTTAACACCGAATGCGTGATAAGAGACTTTGGGACCCAGGTGGACAGTAGTCTCTTCATTGATGGTCACATCGCCACAGTAGTCAGGAAGTCCTTCTACATGGCACACCTCATCATAAAAGGGTTCTCATCCAGGAAAAAAGAGGTCATCGTTCCCCTCTACTCGACACTCATTAGACCCATTATAGAGTACAACGCCCATTTTGGAATGTACCTCACAAGACATCTGCAGCAGCTGGAATGGCCACAGAAGTACCTCACAAAGAGGATTACTGGACTCAAACAAATGTCCTACACTGACCACCTCAAAAAACTCCAGCTTTACTCCGTAGCATATCGCCTACTCCGAGGTGATCTCTGCCTAACATATAAAGCTGTGTCAAACCCAGAGCTGTTGGACATGCTACACCTACAGAAATCCCAATCCCTCTGAGCTACACGCTCTAGGGACCTAAACCTTTTCAGTACAATAAGCAGGACATGCTGGAGGGATAGATTCCTATCCCAGAGACTTCTCGTACTCTGGAACAGGCTACCCATCTATGTCAAGCAAAGTTCATCATTAGCACTCTTCAAGAAAAATCTTGATGAGTGGATGGGAAATAGGAAATACACCCTGGGGATCACGTCTGTGTCTCTGCTCAAAAGTGGCACAGGAAAATAACATTCTTGGGTGGGGTAAGCCAGGGAACCTCGTTGGCTAGGCTTACGTAGGCTCTTGGGCCGATAGCCTAGTACCTACCTATGAACCTAAGTACATAATGCAGGAGGCACATGTGGTTTCCTTTTCATTCTTGTCTAATGCTTTGGTGTCACGTGGTCCACTGTTGTGATATATATTCTATATCTACGTATGTGTGAGTATATGCATATATATATATATATATATATATATATATATATATATATATATATATATTGATATATATATATATATATTGATATATATATATATATATATATATATATAGTTGAATGCCTGTGCTGGATGATCTGTAAGTGATAACCTCAGATGTATGTATATCTGCCATGGCTTAGTGGTAAAGCCATAAAGAAACACAGTTGGCCAGCAAAATTAACAGTCAAACGTACAGCCAAAAAGGATAGTGAATAAACTGACTTTATTACTGAAAATAAAAAACAGACTGGTTTCGGCAAAATTATGCCTTCTTCAGTGTTAGACAAACAGACATACAGAACACAATTTAATATACAAATTTATACATTGTGCTGACCAATAAACACATTGGTATGCTGTGGTTACTCACCAATAATGCCTAAAGTAGTAAAATAATTAAGGCTAATAAACAAAGTACCAGAGACCAAGGCTACTATTCAGACACAAACCAAGATGTCACAAAAAGTCATTATAATTTATACTAGAGCCAAAACAAGAACAGTATGTATAGAATAATGACGTTAAATGCAGAACCGTAGATATAATAATTATACATAATTCTAAGTATATATAAAAAACATGAAATATCCAAATTTTTTACACAAATATTACATCCAACTGGTAAGGACCAACTTCCCAGCTATAACATGCATAGTTAATAACCAAAACAGCTAGCATGTATCATAACTCATAATTAATGTAATATATTATACAAACATGTATGTCCAATGAATAATGAATATGTATGGGATCAACAATAAATTAATGAAAATATATTATACCTGGCACCAATGATAATTAAAGTAAAAAATGGAAAAATATATCATTCTCCATAAAATTGTAGTTATAGGTGATCAATGAGTCCAGGTGGAAAAAGTGCACCCAAAGTGATTATCCAATATTTCTCCTTATGATTCAGTATACCGTGCCACCCTTGTGGATTACTACGATCACCAACTATTCTGTCTATGATCATAAACATAAACTGTGCTTGTTGATGTTGTAAAACATGTCGGTATAAAGCATTTGTTTCCTTTTTGTTTTTGAAATCACTTCGATGTTCATTTATTCGTGTCCTAAGTGGCCTAAAGGTCTGGCCAACATAGAACGCCCCACAAAGGCATGAAGCCAAATAGACAACCCAGTTGCTACTACAATTACCAAAGATTTTGCAGTCAAAAACCTTACTGGTGTTAAGGCTGGAAAAATGCTGTGACTTAGTAATCTGTTTGCATGAGCCACAATGGCCACATGGATAAGTGCCCAACAGTTCATGTCCCGTTATTGTAAGTTGTTTGTAAATTGCTCCTCCACTGCCAATATGTTTGTAATGAGATAAAAGGGAGCCCAATGTTTTGCCTTTCCTATATGAAAATTGGCATTCCTCCCCAAGAACAGATCTAAGTTGTTCATTGGCTAATAGGATATTCCAATGTCTCTTTATAATGTCCCTAATTACATAATAATTCCTACCATATGTTGTGATGAATCTGATAGTGGATGTCCGGGAATCTCCAGAAGGAGTTTTATAGTCCAACAATGTGTTCCTATTCATTTGGGAGGATTGTGCCCATGCCTTGTTGATATCTTCAAATTTATATCCTCTGCTTATCTGATGAAGCATAGTTTCTTTGACTTGCAGAAAATCATGATTATACTTTGGCCACCAGAGTGTTTCTAAATATCCCTCAATATAACACCTGCAATTTACAAACAACTTACAATAATGGGACATGAACTGTTGGGCACTTATCCATGGCCGATGTGGCTCATGCAAAACAGATGCAAGTCACACATTTCCTTGACTGCTTTTGGACTTCAACTGGGTTACTTTGGCTTTATTATCATTGGTGCATATTTTATTAATTCATTGTTGATCCTGCATTTTTCATTTTTGGTGGAGGCGTCTTCAGCAGTGAGTTGTGTTCTTTTGCATCGTTGTATTCCATGAGTTCCTGGATGCCATGTCACCACATGCCAGTGAGCACGTACATTTCCTCGACACACGTGAGGTGTTGACCAGCAATATGCGTCTCTTCCACCAAATGGCAGACTACCCTGGGGTAGTGGGTGCTATAGCCTGCACGCACGTATGAAGTACCACCAAGTGAGCAGGGTAGGGCCTACATTAACCACAGGGGCATCCCCTCCATCAACTGCCAGGTCGTATGCGATGCCCAGGGCATTATACTGAATGTGTGTGCTGGCTGCCCTGGAAGCTATGACGATTCCGATATATGGCATCTGACACAGCTGTACCACAGCTTTGCCAATAAGGACATCCCCTACGGTCACCTAGTGGGGGATGCTGGGTACCCACTGGAGCCGTGGCTGATGACACCCATCAGAAATGCACACACACCTGAACAACTATGCCATAATGAGGCACACGCACAGGCAAGACATACAACTGAGCATGTGTTTGGGATGCTTTAAGTCACGGTGCCAGTATCTGGACACATCCGGTGGAGCCTTGCAGTATTCACCAGATACATGCACCCAAATTGTTATGGTATGTGCTATGCTACATCTAGAAAAACAATGAGCCAGCAAACTGTGACCTGAAAGAAATTTATTAGTTAAAGCAGCATAAAAACAAGTAACCAGACCAGTTTCGGCTGGTAAGAAACACAGCCTTCATAAGTGTAAAGACGGCTGTGTTTCTTACCAGCTGAAACCTAACTTAACTAATACATTTCTTTCAGGTCACAGTTTGCTGGCTCATTGTTTTTCTGGATGTACCTTGCCTTTGGAGCAGTGCAATTGCTTTAGTGCAGGAGGACTTGTTTGGATTTATTGCTACACAATATGATCCTGCAGAAACAGCTGCAGCATGAACAACATGGGGCAGGGCCACACATCCCCCCACCAATGCCAAGGCCTGTACAGGCACAGAGTGACATGGAGGAGGAACTACCTGAGCCGGACCCAGTAGGTGGAAGGAGGCATGCCCAGTATAACCTGGTCTTGGCAAAGAGGCAACGCATAGCATATGCACTGACACAGTAGGCACCCAGGGAATGTCTCCCTCTCTGACTCGCACAGACAGTAAAAGGAATGCCAAACATGACACTGCCTGTGCTCAGCCATGTATAGGAAGTGCACTGTGTGCACCTGACATAGGCAGCCCTCCAGCACCATCCTCAGGTCTGGCACACCCTCAAGGTAAGTCAATCAGCCTACCAATTGGCAGCTGTATTAGAATGTGCTGTTACCTGTAGCTATGGTATGGATTGTGAGCATGCAAGGGAATTTGGTGGCCGAATGTTATGGCAGCAGAAAGTAGACGTCCATAGTGGCACCATGACATCTGTAGCGCATACCAGAGTCACCATAGTAGCCAGTAGTACACAGGGTGTCCTAACCCACTGCGGGTAATGGGCTGAGCATCATGTGTGTCCATACAGCCCACACAAGTTTCAACCAGCTGGACAGGTGTAGACCAACACAGACAAATGCTGTACTATGGTCTCCGAAAATGCCCAATGGATGACCCCCCCCCCCCAGACACACACAGACAGACTACAGCAGGCCAGGCAGTTTGATGTAGGGTGTGAAGGCTAGGATGTCTGAAACTAATATGTTGGTAATTAAAGCTAAGATCTGGTGTACACTGGTATGCCTCTAGCCAGCACAATAGGTAGGTCTACACAGTGAAATGGAGTACCTGACATACCAGTACAGTAGTAGCAAAAGTGTACAAGTGTCAGCTGTGCCCCCCCTTCCAACATACACATGTAACAGTCAGGTGCCCCCCCCCCCCCCCGGTGCTGTGTAGGAATGTGGATACAGTTGGATGTCCTCCCACGCTGTGCAGAAATGTAGCAACAGTCAATGCCACATGACCGATGGATACCCTGCAGACACAGCATGCCTCCTGTCAGTGTACAACGCAGAGGTCGGCACCACAGTACTGCCTACCTGGACATGTAACACATGTGATACAGTTGACCATACTGGGCATGATCAAATACATGAAGGTATGATGGCAATGTCAGTCGACAACATGCGGAACGGTCATACTGGGCATGCTCACACAAGTAAACACAAGACGGCCAGGTCTGCAAACACCAGTGGTCCGGACATATCTGCTGGTACATTGCTATACTGTCGGATGACTGTGCTGTATGGTATGCGTGTGGTACTGTCTATTGTCTGTATATTTGCCATGGTGTATTGGTAATTCACATTAGCTGTGTGCGCAGGGTGTTGCTACCAACACTTGCAAAGGACGTTTATTTGTTTGCGGCCAGAACAAGGCCATTGGATATGGAGTGAGTAAGGCATATTGCAGCAGTTGGGAGAAGTTGTGCGTAGGTTTGTGCGGTGTTAAGCACTGCCGACCTCTGGTTACAGCTTCTTACACTTGTTTAGACTCCACATTTCTTTAACAGTGCAATACTTGCATACTGGTAGCCAAACACGCTTACACCCGCTCCCTCACTTGCACATGACCAACATTAGTGCTTGCATTTGTCAATCCCTTGTGATGCCTATTACATCGGTCTAAATAACTACAGTATCAGGTATAGCTGACCATTAGGCGACTGTACAGAATCGGTGGCATGTCCAGTGGGTTAATCATATTATATGCGTGTTCCTCATACAATCTGCTCCCATCTGGCTGATACATGGGAACTGATACTCTGCAATGCAGACAAGTAAATGTGTTTTAAGAACCACATCCGTCTGCCGGGTCATGCTACTGCATACCTATTGTAGGTTTGCCACCTTTTAAATTGGCCGAGGTGAAACTTTAGGATTAACACCTGTCCCACTTTGCGTGGGACAGTCCCTCCTTCGGCATATGTGTCATGTGAAAATAATGTAGACATAGCAAATGTCTTGATTACGGGACAATATTATATTCTACGTTTCTCTAATAGTTGCATGTAACAGTTATTGTATATATGACACTTCTATATGTTATGTGAAGTAGCATAAACAATTTGACTGCTGCTAGACTAAGCTTTTATTTGTGCTAATACATATAGTTCTGTACTATGCACGGCTGTAGGTATATTCTCACCTGGTACGTCTGACATTTCTACGGAGCAGGTCCTACTTTGGCCATTTGGAAAGGTGGCAGCCCTATAGGACCTATATGTAGAGATGTCAGATTTGGCAAAGCAACACATACGCATAGCCAGTAGAAAATGAACTACTTCACCGGTTTGCATAAGTAAAAGTTATTCTTGTAGCATTATAGTTGCTAATACTGTTTCCTATAACATCTAGGTGTTTCAGATACAACATAATTGTTTTATGCAACCACTACAGACAATATATGGATTTTTTTGCCCTAAATCACAAGCCATGTGCCATAATAACATTAATTTTGCAGGACACAACTGCCCAAAGGGGACAGTCCCTGGCAAAGGTGAACAGGTACTAACCCCAACCTATTATGCTATCATCTACCTAAGGTAGTCGTCGGAATATGCGCTTTCCGTCACTAGCAGACCTCACATACGAATTGGGGAGAATGAACACTGAATCAGGGACACTGCATAACACCCTCAGGGACACATTTAGATGATTGGTACTATTAACCTGACACATTGACAGTCCCAGAGGATGTGGATTCATACACATTTGTCGAGGTACATGCTGTTGATGACTCATACATGTTGTCATTAGTCATTACGTGTATTCTGCCACCTGTCCACCTAATATCACTAGTTCTGGAAGGGTTTAGTTGGGACTGTTAGATTCTGATTCGTAATCACGGACATCCATGATAATCAAGTACAGTTCACTGATATAGTCCCTATGTGTTCCCCCAATGGTTTACAGACTATCCAGTAGATGTGCTCTTAAGGTTTGGGAGGTATGGGCGTCTGCTATACCCACATTGGAATATTAATTACTTTCACGGGGCGGGGCCTAATACATCTCTGCCAACCAACACCTGCACACTTAGGCCCATTATTGCATACCCATGATTCCCCTACCTGACACCCCTCTACAGCACTCATCCTTACTGATAGCGCAGCTGGGGTATGAACACACCCCTACACACTGCCCACTCTGCCCATGTCGGGACACATGTCGCACATTTTGTCAACCCATGTCTTATCAGACTTGCACAACCTACTGTTCCGTGTACAGCTACATCTTGGTCGCATCGATCATTATAGGGTTGCCTAAAAGGGAAATTTTTGGTGTCCCACAAGGGACCCCATGATCCATGTTTAAAGTGTAGACCTTTCAGATCTCTCCCACTGGTAGTTTCCTGCCGGTGGTCTGGAAAGCAGTGGTGTATTTACCTTTATTGCGTGTCTGTATGTCTCACCGGCCTAGCTGGGGGCTGTGGGAGGTAGATGTTAGTTTATTGGACCTCCCACTAACATATGCCCGGTCTGAACATATATTACCCGTAATTGCTGTAACATAACCTAGGTATGTACATGTGTATATCTACAGTAACATATATATATATATATATATATATATATATATATATATATATATATATATTTTTTTTTTTGTGTGTATATATATATATATATATATATATATATATATATATATATATATATATGTTGTCATTAGTCATTACGTGTATTCCGCCACCTGTCGACCTAATATCACTAGTTCTGGAAGGGTTTAGTTAGGACTGTGTTAGATTCTGTTTTGTAATCATGGACGTCCATGATAATCAGGTACAGTTCACTGATATAGTCCCTATGTGTTCCCCCAATGGTTTACAGACTATCCAGTAGATGTGCTCTTACAGTTTGGGAGGTATGGGCATCTGCTATGCCCACATAGGAATATTAATTACTTCCACAGGGTGGGCCTAATACATCTCTGCCAACCAACACCTGCACACTTAGGCCCATTATTGCATACCCATGATTCCCCTACCTGACACCCCTCTACAGCACTCATCCTTACTGTGAGCGCAGCTGGGGTATGAACACACCCCTACACACTGCCCACTCTCCCCATGTTGGGACACGTCATACGTTTTGTCAACCCATGTGTTATCAGACTTGCACAACCTACTGTTCCATGTACAGCTACATCCTGGTCGCCTCAATCATTACTGGTTCGCATACAAGGCAAATTTTTAGTGTCCTGCAAGGGACCCCATGATCCATGTTTAAAGTGTAGACCTTGCAGATCTCTCCCACTGGTATTTTCCTGCCGGTGGTCTGGAAAGCAGTGGTGTATTTACATTTATTGCATGTCTGTATGTCTCACCGACCTAGCTGGGGAGGTGTGGGAGGTAGACGTTTGTTTATTGGACCTCCCACTAACATATGCCCGGCCTGAACATATGTTACCCGTAATTGCTGTAAAGTAACCTAGGTATGTACATGTGTATATCTACAGTAACATACATATATATATATTTTTTTGTGTATATATGTGTATATATCTATATATGTTGTATATATATATATATATATATATATATATATATATATATATATATATATATATACAGCTGTGTGTCCGTTGACCAATACATTTCCCGGCCATATGCACTTACACATGCGTATTGGGTTGTATATATGCTTCACCAGCATACTATTGCCTTAGTCATTATGACACCGACACTTTACTCCGGTTATCTTGTAATCGGTATTTAGCACGTTATACAGCGGACAGATGTCGCAATATGTTCATGTACGGATTACCGATGGTAACTGGGATGTGATACAGTGTCATTTGACCTGTTCCTCATCTGTACAGCCTATTATTCCAGCTACTGTATTTGTTTGTCTGTGCACATTCATATTATTTATGTCAATAAATGGAGTGCATGTGTTACAGAGAATGTACTAAAACATATCGTTGTCTGCATGTGCGTATTCATATATACCTATTATGTACTAGCTGACCTACACAGGGCGGTCCATTGGAACCGGTGCAACCAATCCTGGCACTCCTGGATCCATAATCACATAGCCATAGTTCCTCCACCCCATCCATGTTGAGCTTCCATATGTAACAGCCATTATGCACCTGATATCGCAGCCATGACACACCTTTACACATTGCCTTCTCCAAAGCATTTGGGACCCTGCACACATTTTGTACTGCCTCGTGTATTCACAGGGTCTCCCGCCATTTATATTTGCACATACGTGCCTTTCCTGGTGTTATGGATTACGGCCATTTGCAGTTTACAAGTGTAGGTGGTCACAACATGAACTACATTCTGTCTATGTGTAATGCAGACGTAGCAGTTCAACGATGTTATGCCCACTGGTAGAACCCTGCCTCTGGTGTGAATAGCAGTGCTCTGCTCACTCTTGGGCAGCTTTATCTGACATACGCTGCAAGCACTATATAATACCTTAGTTGCTCTAGATTCCCTTCACAACCCTTGTGTATGCTTTATTCTTACGGCGTTCATTCTTCTAATATATATATATATATATATATATATATATATATATATATATATACACATATATATTTCATGTCTGTGGATATATATCTATACACACACACGTGTATATATATATATATATATATATATATATATATATATATATATATATATATATATATATATATATACACACTTATATATGTGTATGTATATGTATGTATATATATATATATATATATATATATGTGTGTGTGTGTGTATATATATATATATATATATATATATATATATATATAAATTACATCTGTACTTAAAAACATACATTTGCTATGCTGGGAGCTGCTTACACCCGCACAGGCACACTCGCATATGCTTACTGTGAGTTACATATGTTTACTGCCGCTTCTTTGTGCTTACGTGTGCCTTATTCATTATGACAGTACCACTTTGATTGAAGGAATCTGGTTAATGGCCCCATGGGAAACACACGTTCACCTTTACATGTTTGAATGTTGGCTTTACAGCACAGCGACATTCATTCCACAAGAAAATGATATGTGCTATAGTCGAACTTGAACCGGGAATGTCTTTACGTTAAGCGGATGCTCTAACCACTACACTATTGGTGTTCTGCTTCATTTATATGTATACCCATGGTTCATAGCTACCCGAACACACGCCTCAATGGTTTACTTACACAGCAGGCATCCATTCTCCTGCTGGGAAAACCACAGTACTACACATGCACCATTCCCTATTCCCTACTGCCCTGGACCCGTGCTGCATGTTTACTCACTCCGAGGATATTCAGAACTCCAAAGCTTATAGTCCTGGCACATACGTGTGTTTGATTATCATATATATCTCTCTATGTACATACACATACATATACACCTACATATCTATTTACATTTCCCATACTGTTGAATGTCCACGCATCCCCGCTGGCTTTACCTCCCTATATCAGATGGACATTATTCTGGCCATCACATAAAATTAGCATCCCTTGCATGGCTTGGACCCAGAAACAGACATACCTTAGTCACCGGTTTGACCACTACATCATCCGTGGTACATTCCCCGCATGGATGGTAGCTAGCATATATGACTTCACTACAGGTATTCAACAGTACTGGCAACAAATGTGACAATTGGTTGGTGTACATATGTGTAAGGACCTCTCAACCACTCAGGGACTAATTTCAACAGTAACAAGGACAAGGCAAGGACAATTCAGGGACAATCATGGACACTTTTACAATATTAGTACTATTAACTTGAAACATGTTGACAGATTCAGAGCATATGTATTAATACTTATTTTCTGAAGTAAAAGACGTCTATTACTCTTAATTATTCTCATTATTCATTCAGTGTCATTCAACACCTTTCCTCCAAAGGTCACTGGTTTTAGGGGGGATTAAGAGGCTGGCCAGTTATTGTGAGAATGCTCTGACCATTGGTAGAGTTGCCACATTTTCATATAGCCAGGATGGGATATATTCGGGACACACCTGATTTTTCCGGCCAACACATACCCACGGTCAGTACAGGGCTTAGAACTTTATTTATTTTCCTAGATGAGAGCTTATTCTTGTAGCAGTTTAGTTGCTTACTCTGTTTCTTGTAAGATTTACGTATTTTACATACAGAAATAACTGTTTTAGGCAACTGTTACATGAAATATGGTACATAGTTATTTCCTACAATCACAGGACATTTGCCATTGTATCATTCTTGGTCAGGACACACCTACCCAAACAGGGACTGTCCCTCACAAAGTGGGACAAGAGGTACCTTGCTTACATCAGCGCCTTAATCACCCTATATCCAACTGCCACTATGCAAATGTGTAAAGTATATATTCTCGATAATTCATGTGGGGAGCCGTGGCATCACGGTCAGGTGTTTAATCCCGGGTAGTAGGTTCTGCATGACCGGCTGGAGGCTGAGCAGTCTCGTGAACCACTACTGGTTCATAGGTTCATAGTTTAGTACTAAACTAACTGCCCTTGCGAGCCATTTTAAGCCTAGCCAATTACCCTTGTGAGATTCAAACCCCGCACCTTCTGCTTGTAAGACAAACACCTTAACCATTAAGCCACCCTCCCACATACAACTTGTGTCCAGATGTCTACAGGACTGGACATCGTGTTGTGATACCATGTCTGATGTTTACACAGGATACTTATCCCACGAGGGATATCCCAAAATTGAACAAGACAATAACCTTTGATCTTTTTGGATTTTTTTTTTCTTCCCAAAATCTCTTTATTTCAATTTTCTTTTTTCAAATAATAACAATACTGTAACTCAAAAACACAAAAAAACAATACAAATTCCTATCTAAAGAAAACAGACAACAATCTTGTTCCGAGAAAATTATACATACATATATATATATATATATATATATATATATATATATATATATATATATATATATATATATATATATATATATATATATATACACACACAAGAAGTCACTACATCGTCAAGTAAAGTATGAGAATTCTTATGTTCATTTGGTCTCATAAGGGATAGTTAGAATGGGGATAGTCTATATATAAAGTAAAAATAGAAATGTAACCATTTATTTGTATGTTTAGGGAAAATATATAGTTACACATATACTAAGAAAAGGGAGAAGATGCAAGAAAGACTGGTTATACTACATTCATTTCTTATTTAAAGGTTAGCTTTTCATGACAATTTGTAGGCAATCTTTTTGGATTTACGAAAACATGATAGGGTTTTACATGCAAGGGATACATAGTTTACAATCCTGACATTGCCTAGGGTGAGACTGCCTACTAGATATGAGTACTGGTCACTATGTGCAGATATGGCTGCGCCAAGCTAGCAGCCCGAGTATGGCTGGATTTGGTGGACGTTCAGGAATGGGGGGGGGGTTGTGTGCTGTAGAGAGGATGATGGGTATTCAATTATGCACCCAGGTGTGTTGTAGTTGGATGGCTCAGTTCAGTCCAGACCATTATGTGGGTATGTGCCGGTGACGTTTCTGTACATGTGTATCGCACATTTTAATATTCATATGTTTGTGGGATTGTGTTCTACAGTATGGCCTGTCAGGTTGCATTGCGGATGTGTATGTTTGTGCTTTGTGATTCTTTCTGATTCACCCACTGCTCCCTCATACACTTCCAGTTCACCTATTGTGCATCCAACACATTCTCTGCTTTGCAAATTATTACATTACCTGTCCCCTCCCACACCCATATTCCACACACTCCATCCATCCCTTCTCTGGTTGATGGCCCATGGCACGGTCAAGGGAACACATTGCATACACTACATATCTCTGATACCTGTATGGTTGTGAGGACTACCCTAACATTTTTCACCTTCCAAATGCTGTACATCACGCACATAGGTACACGCAAATACTGATCTTTCATGACATGGTAGGTAGACCCGGGTAATACCCATTCATCTTTGGCCCATCCTGACAAGGATGCCTTGGACCGCAAATGGGCAAATTTTGGGTGAATGCTCTGACCATTGGTAGGGGTGCACCTTTTCATATGGCCAGGATGGGATATATTCCGGACACACATCAGATTTTACAGGCCAACACATACCCATGGTCAGTACAATGGATAGTACTTTTGTTTTATGCCTAAATGTAAGCTTATTGTTGTAGCAGTTTAGCTGCTTCTTCTGTTTCGTTTACTTGCTTATTCTATTTCTTGTAACATGCAAGTATGTTACATACGGAAATAACTAATGTATGTGACTATTACATGAGATGTGGGACATAATTATGTCCTATGGTCGCAGGATATTTTACGTTTATAATGGTTTTGGTATGGACACAACTGCCCACAGGGGGACTGTCCCTCACAATGTCAGACAGCTGGTAACCCTGACCATTGGGCTAGACTTAGCTATTGGTGGTGCACTAACACGATGCGTTTCACTTCCACTTGGAATAACTATCAACACTGCAACAGAATAAGGGCACGGGGTTTTAAATGTCATTTGTTCGAGGGATGGGGACTCAATATTCTGCTGCGTGCATTTGTGTTTGCTTCTTATATTTGTGTTCACAAAACTGTCTTACATGCTTTGCATATGTTTCAGTATCCACGGACACTGACAGGTGTGATTACTATTGGAGGCAGGCTGTAACATTCAGCATTTTAGGTTGCACGTAAACAGCCGACATGTCCATGCCTCCGTGCGGCACTTCAACACGCCCCATGCATTTGCGCACATTTCCTATGCATGCGGATGTGGTGGCAGCATGCCTTCATTAATATGCATATGGTGCTACTGCGCCATCTCTATACCACATGGTCTGCGCAAACCTAACGCCGTCCTTGCACCGAGCTTCATGAATCCCGGGGACTGTCTAACTTAATTTGAAAAAGGCCTTTGATACTAGACTAAATATACTAATTATTAACCAGTTAATTAAGCAGGATGCTAATCCTTACATCATACACTGAATCTTTAAATTTTTCTTTTTCGCAATGATCATTTAGGGATAAATTGGGAATCATTTTTTGAGGAGCACGTGTAGTTATCTCACAAAGTAAACAGGGATCAGATCTGAAAAACTCTTTTCAACATCTTTATGACCACTGCTCCATGTAGCAAGTCAGTTTGCTGCCAGAAGTTTGCTGATGACACCAAAACAGGCATTCTTGTCACAACTGTTAAGAAGTAAATCATATTTAAACAGACTTGTCCCGTGGTCGAGTATTAGCATTAATATTTCAAAGTTAACCTGATTAAACTAGACAATATTCAAGTCACATTTATGAGGTTCTTTTATGGCTTACAGAACCAAGAGTATTATCATCATCATCTGTACCTCAAATCTTTCCTCAGTATCCTATAGAGTGTTAAGATGTGACCTTATTAATTAATGCCTTCAAAGTACTTAGCTGTGATATTACATGGGCTAAACTCGTACCTTATAATCATGGCATGGATACATGTGAAAAACACTTTTCTTTTTCACTGTGAGAGTAATGACTTCCTTATCAGATTAGTAACTTCATTAACTATATTTAAAAACAGAGATGATGAGCATTTTACTCTATCAAACATTAAATATCAAAGCTGGTTACAGACTCTTTAATGTCGATTTTGCTCTTTAAACAGGACATATTGGAGGGGCATTTTGTGTTTCAGAGACTACTACTTCTCTGGAATAGGATTCCCATCCAAGTGAAGCAGAGTTCTTCCCTAATTCAATTCAAGTATAATCTCAACCAGTGGATGGGGAACTGGAAATTTACCCTTGGACTGGCATCTGTCTCTTTTAGTGGAGGCAGCTTGTAAATGCTTGACCACCTTAAAATAACCCTAGGGTATCAAAACTTGTCAGATACATTTAGGAAGCATGGCTAGGCTTAAAAAGGCCCCCCTGAGGTTGTTAGCCTAGTAATCACAGATGAACCCAGGTCTGTTTATGAAATATATACTATAATATATTACATTATATGTTAGTTTTATCATTTAGTTATTTTTAGACAGTTTAATTGCATTTAGATTAGTCATTGATTTGGATTGGTTTCATTTTGTTGGCATTCCCATTTTCCAACTGGATGGCTGAATTAAGTGGAGGTACTTTGTTTTGGGAAGGTTTTAGTACTTATTTTAAGTGCACAAGGAGTGTGCATTTCCTTCTGTTTTCAGCTTAACTGAGGCCAAGAAAGAGTTTCAGAGTTGGATGTCTCATGATGGGTGGCCTGCTGATGATGCACACTAGCTGTACACTGATGTGTTGACAAGAATCACAGAATCATAGAAGATAGAACATAATCTGGTTATGTGGGCATTTACACCTTACCAGCATCCACCCTCAAACCTTAGCTTGTAGCACTTTCTCAATGAGAAATAGGCCAGTCATGCCAGGGGTGAATTTGTGAATAATCATCCAATTGTCTAACTCCTTTTTAAAAGAAGACAGTGTGTCACATGCCTTGATTTAGAATGGAAATTTGTTCCAGAGAAGGGATAGTTGCTGAATCTATTTTTCCACTGTGATTTGTTTATTTGCTGACGTAAGTTCAGATCTATGTTTCTAGTGTTCACTGAATTGTTTGATTTGTGGATATACAAGAGGTCTTGGACTGCCAGATCCTTAATGGCCCAGAAAGCAAGAATCAGATTGCTGCAAGGTCGTATTTTGCACACTGAAAAAAGGAACACAGCCTTCGGTCTCTTCTGGTAGCTTAGGTCATTTAGGTCTGTGATCTTTTTGTTAAGAACATCTGGGGTCTCTCCAACAGCCTCCTATGTCTAGTAAGCAACATCCCAAAGAGAGCACTGTAGTCTGAGGGTCAGTGCAGAACACAGAGGGGCAAGGACTTATTTGGATCTACAGGAGATACTAAATGCAATTAGTTGTGCCAGACAGAAATTCCTAACTACTGTTGCAACACAATGACCAAATGTCAGGGAATTATCCCCACTTGTGTCCCAAGGTCTCTCATAACATTTTCATTTCAGAATGGGGTGTTTATACACACACACACAACATATATATATATATATATATATATATATATATATATATATATATATATATATATACACACATACTTCAAAATATATAAAATTGTTAATTTAATATTTTAATACAATTTATATTAACTATACTATAAGCTGGGTTGAGGGACTGTTTACCAAACATTGCACATTTCAGCATTTAGTTTTAGCCCATTTTCTGTACACTAGTTATTAAGGTGCAAATTCAAACTGTAGCTTTTGTATGTCACAAGGGATTTGAGCATGCCTCTCTGTTTACACTCATCTGCAGATTTAGTTAACCAGAGATCATGTTTTTTTTTCTTTCTTTTTCATTTGGGGAGCACAGAACCAAGTACAGATCCTTGAGAGGCTCCACTGGTTACCTTCATGCTCTCAAAAGATACCCCACAGATCTTTGAGGGGCTCCACTGGTTACCTTCATGCTCTCCGAGGATGCATCACAGGTCATTGAGGGGCTCCACTGTTTACCTTCATGCTCTCTGAGGATACACCTGCCAGCCTGACTATGGGGATAATGCCCCTCAACAAACTTCCTATCCACTTAATGACACAGGGATCAATGTAGAGCACATTTAGCTTAATTATGTGAGCATGTGGAATGATATCAAATTCTTTGGGGTGGTCATGATATGCTGAATATATATCATGACCACTGTCCACAGTTTATGTTATTCTCTCAAAGAAGTTTACCAGATTCATTAGACATGGGTGTAAATAAATAAATAAAATATACATTTTGTCTGGATTTTACATGAATCATCTAGTTATTTAACTTAACAGAGAACCATACCCACAGACTCAAAAAACATGTTTATTTCATCATGGTTTAACACCACTGTAGGACTATTTACAAGTTTTTTAAATATTTTTATATGTAATTTCCGAGTCTGACCACATGGGGCCTGGCATCTTGAAGTAATTCTGATTTAGTCTGTCTCTAGGTATTCCAAAATGCAATGCTAGTCTGTAAAAAGTTACATCGTGCAGGCCTCTTTCTTCCTAAAACTCCTGTCACTGCACTGATTTTACATGCATACACTGCTGTCTTTCAGTCAGTTAGTTTTAAGTAACATTTCATGCCGTTCAATGACTACTTAAAACACAAACAGTGCAAATGCTACAGGACAGACTTTCAAAGTGCTTTTTACTGCTGCTTCTTTTTAGAATGGCTAAACTGCAGGTTTTTTTGTGAAGCCTGAATTGTACTACTTTGACTCATCCAGGAGCAGCCTTAGGTAAACTGGTGCCCTAGGCAAAAGGGCTCCACAGCGCCCCCCACCACACCACCCGGTGCCCCCATCCTAATCTACCTACACCAAATAAATACTGGAAAGTACCCCTACTAGAGTGGCGCCCTAGACGGACAGCCTAGTTGGCCTATGCCTAAGGCTGGCTATGGACTCTCTCCCATCCCCTTCACACCTAACTTCCCTAGCTGTCAAAGTGTTAAGGGTAATTTGAGCTGTTACCTGTTGTGACTGATGGCTCACAGCAGGAGACTTGACTCATGTACTGTTTCCCTGTTCTAGCTTTTACTTTCTGTATGGGTAGGGGAAGGACCAGGGAGCTGTGACATCACAGCATGGGTGGGTTTTTTAGGATGGTCATGGTGATGTCAGTCTGGGGTGAGAATTGGCCAAATAACTACCTGTATTCAGTGGCCTTGATGACATCAATGAATTGGAGACTTTTCCTGGGCGCAAAAAAAGTTTTTTGAAAGTGAAACCACCACAGTACAGTAAGGTACTGCTCTAGTGGAGAGAAACAGTCAATATAAAATATTTTAAATGCTGTGTTGTTATTTATTCATAGCAGGGACAATAAATAGGGAGAAAAAGGACAGAGAAGTTGAGCAGTTAGTAACAGAATCCTGTTGTTGTCCTTTAAATTACATCATAAATATAACCATTTAACAACATCAACAGTTCAATGGAATCAATTAAGTTAATAACATCTACGAAAACAGAAGCCCCTACTGTCGAACACTAACTCTCTTTTAAACAGAGAAAAAAATAATTTCATTAGCAATACTAAAACATAAAGTAGAACAAATACAATAAAATACATAACATCATGACCACAGCATGGCTCACAATAAAAAATGAAATCTTACTTCAACACAAACTACAAACCTAAGCACAAAATAATATAAATCATACCAAATGCATTTCAATAATAAATCCGTATGAAATACCGACCTAACCACACAGAATATCAAACAAAATTGGCTCTTATGATCACTGTTAACAGAACTTGTTTCGCAAAGCAAACATATGAAGTATTAAACCTACCTACACTTTTTTCAAAAACACAATCCCCATGGGAGTAATAAACATAGCCTCTACCAGTCCCGGGCCTATAATGCAGCCATCAAACACCCAGTTCACACAATTCGCCAAACGTGTGTACACCTGCTTCTCAGTTCTCACTTAACCCCTCGCTCAAAGTTAACCAGTTCCAAATACTGATAAGGATTCTGCATCACCTTGTAGCAACATATTTTCTTTTCTCTCTTCAAATTACTTCCAAAAGGCTTTTCCTTTAAGGTGATCAAAGTACATGTAAAATTCAGTATATCCTGTTCTTGTAATTTAGGTCATATTTTCTCATGTTGCAAATACTTTCTTATGTACATCCATTGCTTGAGTTCAAGTTATAAACATTTCTTTATGCAAACTCATTTTTTTTTTCTTACTGGCACATATTCACAGGCTGAGTCTGAAAAAGGTCCAAAGAGATCTCTACTATATCCAGTTAACAAATAGAAGTACAGGTAGAAATATAAATACAAATAAATAAATATATAAATATATTGAGATAATGACATGAGACATGAGAAAACAAAAAGCACAGAGGAAATGAAGAATTAAAACATGCAAAAAAAAGTCACAAACCCATCAGAAAAGAGCTACATAGTCATAACAAAACTGGATCTTCTGTGGTACTCGGCTACTATCTCTGACTTGTCTCATTCTGGCTTGGTGGCACCTTAAAAGACATCCAAGGGTGGAACCGAAAAGAAACTAAGACTAGCAAAAAACAGCAATGAAATAACAAAATAAGAAACTGAATATCCATCTTTAAAGACTTAGAAGCTGCAATGTCAAAATAAATTAACTTTTTTGGCAAATTAAGATATTCAAGTCATTCAGTCTAAAGAAACTTATTTCAATGTTCAAACTTCATAAGTTCCAATGAAGAACTGGAGACATGATTGCTGAGGTGCAAAATGGAAGAAAAGAAAGGGAGGGAATAGCCTTAAGAGTTCCAAATACAGAATGGTACTAATGCCTCTTGTAACTACAGAGGAACCAATTCTTACTAGAAATACTCATTTATATAAGAGCAACACAGAGTATAAAACCAACCCAACCTAGGGTGTTAAAAGAAAGTCTACTGACAGGGCCCCCAGAAACCTGTCATTCAGGTAGGGTAACACATGAAGTTCCTTCCCCTGTGTCTGTCACTATGGTTAGCACCTTGTTGAACATTCTGAGCAGAGATGAGAGACCAAAAGGCAACACCTTAAAAATAATTTAATGCCTACTGAAAGTGGATCAAAACAACCTCCTAAGCAGACCCAGATACTGATGTGCCAGAAGGCACATATCACATTCAGTGATACAATCCAAGTATCTGAAGACAGCAGAGGTAAGAACGTCTGAAGATTTCATAGGTTCATAGGTTCATACTAGGTTATCTGCCCTAGGGCATTTATAAGCCTAGCCAGAATGTGTTTGGCTTTCGCCACCCATTTTAAATTTATTTTGCCATGTCCTTTTTCAAGGTTAGTATACTGTGCCTCTGTCTAACAGTGACACAGAAGTGATACCCGGGGTAAACCTACGATCTCCCATCCACTCAAGATTCCTCTTGAAGAGAGTCAATGAGGGACTCTGCCTAACCTGGTTCAAGTCTCTCGAGCGCGTAGCTCGATGGGATTTGGATTTTCTGAGGTGCAGCATGTCCATTAATTCCAGGTTGGACATGGCTTTATACATCAGGCACAGATCGCCTCTGAACAGGCGGTATGCCACTGAGTAGAGCTGGAGTTTCTTTAACCGGGCAGCATATTGCATCTGTTTGAGCCCTTTGATCTTCTTGGTGAGGTACTTTTGGGGTCTTTCCAGTTGCTGCAGGTGTCTGGTAAGGTACATCCCAAAAGGGGCATTGTACTCAATTATGGGCCTGATGAGGCATGAGTAAAGAGGCACGATGACCTCCCCTGATCTAGATGTGAATCTCTTCATGATTAGGTGGGCTATATAAAATGTTTTTCTAACCACTTTGGCCACGTGGTTGTCAAATGAGAGATTGCTATCAACTTGGGTCCCCAGGTCCCTAATTACTTCTTCTGTACTTAATGGATTACCACCTATGTGGTAATTTGTGGGCACTTTGTTTTGCCAAAGGGATGACTATACACTTTTTGGCATTTAGCTTGAGGCCATGGCTCTGGCGCCAGTTGTCTGTTTCTATGAGGCCCTTTTGGAGGATGCTTGTGTCAGCTGGAGAGTCAATTATGGCGCCCAGTTTGCAGTCATCTGCGAACTTGGTCAGCCACAGTCCTTCCGTGTTGGCCTGTACCTCCGAGAAATATATACCGAACAAGAGAGGTCCCAGGACTGAGCCTTGTGGGACACCACTTGTAACTGGTTTGGAGTCTGACATGGCTCCAGCAATTCTAACCATGTGGGTTCTGTCCTTGAGCCAGTTTGCAATCCATCTAGTGACATAGGGGTTTATATTTAAGCTGGTGAGCTTATCTATAATGCCCGAGTGGGGTATTGTATCGAAGGCTTTTGCGAGGTCCAGGTAGGCTGTGTGGACCACCTTCCCCACGCCAATGGCCTTGGTGACTGTTTCAAAGAAATCAACCAGGTTTAAGAGGCAGGATCTGCCCTTAACAAAGCCAAACTGGGTAGGATCCAGTGTCTGTAGGTCCCCAATATCTTTATTTATGAAGTCCATGATGATCCTTTCCATAGCTTTGCAGACCAAGCTAGTCAGGCTTATGGGGTGATAGTTTCCAGGATCCGTTGAGGCACCACCTTTATGGAGAGGGACCGCTGTTGCTGTATGCCACCCTTTGGGCACATATCCTGTAGTAAGGCTGAGATTGAACAGTACTTTTATGTTTGGGTTTAGCTCTTCTTGGAGTTCATGTAGGATGCAGCCCGGGACACCATCTGGTCCCATTGATGCTGTGTTTTTTGCTTTGGAGAGGGCGGCTCTTACCTGAGCATCTGAGATGTCAGGAGGGCATCACTCTGCTGGGATAGATATTTGCCCTTTTGGTGGGGAGGGGGGGGGAGTTTGCGCTGAACCTGTCAGCTAGGATGTTGGGAATGTCTGTGGGTTCAGTGTATTTTTTGTCATTCTGGACTAATTCTGAGCATATCTGGGAATTACCACCCAGGTTCCTAACATAACTAAAGAAAGCCTTGTGATTATCCTTAGTATCCTGTGCAATTTTTCTCTCGAAGCTGGCCTTAGACAATTTTATGAGTGCCCGTAGTTTTTTGCTAATACTGATCAGTGATGCCTTCCCTTTTTGGGATTTTGCTCTATCATTTAGTAGCTTCCTCCTTCTACTGTATAGTTTGTTTATGGCTGGGGTCCACCAGACAGGACGTCTGCCTTTGGAGGATCGGGTCTTGGTTTTATTTGGGATCGCATGATCCATGCATTCCTGAAGGTGTTCATAGAATGCGTTTATAAAGGATTCTGCGGTCTGGGCCGTATTTTCCACAGGCCCGGGGACTTTGAAGGATTCCACCTCGGTTTTGAGGAGTGTGAAATTTGCTTTAGAGAAGTTTTTCACTGTGGTTTTCTGGGCAGGGGGTGGCTATACTGGATATGCTCACTGAAGTCACATTGGTCTATAATGAGATTGAAATCTTCCATCCTTATCAGAACAAAGAAAAGACAGGATTAAACCCTCTGCCTCTTTCAAAAGAATGAAAATACTCTACTGGCTTCTTAGGTAAGTACCATCTATACCTGTTTCACACACTTGATAGAGACTATCTGGTTTCTTAGTGGAGTTGTTTCTGGAAAAGGCCTTCACAGCTCCAAGACATGGCAATACACTACAAATCTATAACTCACCAGTTCATGCTGACTGATCTCAAAGCCAGGGCAAATCTGGATAACCAGTTTCCCATGGGAAGTCATATAAGCCAGTACGGAAAATTACTGCTGAGTTGGTGGAGTTGGTGTCCTTGAAATCAGGCAGGCACAATAATGGGAGGAAATCCTGTCTGTTACTTTGTGGCCTTCTTCATTCTACAGACAACAGATGTGTTCCAGAAAATTGAGGTAACCTGGAAAAGCTGAATGCACCCAAGGGACATTATAGAGAAAAGACTATTTCCACTGTAGTCTATGGCTTTTCCTCTTTTACAGGTCTTCAACAAGGACTTAGGAAGGCTGACAAAAAGAGGCCAGGGTTCATAAATATGGTAGCCAGGATGTCTTGCCTGACTTCATCTTTAAAGAAGGAAAGCCTAAGCCATTTCATCCTGTACTGGTAAAAACCTGAGCCTCTTGCCCGAACCACAGGGACAGCATGCCATGTGACAGACCACAGTTGAAGCTGTGGTAAGGGTCTTTTCCATAGCCTCATTTATCCGAGTTTCAGGGATGTCTGCCAGCTATTCCAAGATCTTCTCCTCTAGGAAGGGCTTAAATCTGGACATGAAGGAAAACACTTAAGAGACCCAAGTTACAATATGGCAAAGGAAAATCTGACCAACCTGAACTTATCTCAAACGAAGGAAAGAATAAACTATACCACCCAGTGCGGGCAAATATCTGAGCCTGTAACCCAAGTAACAGAGTCATCATAGTAAAAACTATGGCAGACTATGACATATCATTACTGAAGCTGTGGTTAAGGATGTTTTCCACAGCCATGTTTATTTCATTCTTAGGGATGTCTGCCAGTTATTCCAAGGATTAATCACTAGGAATGACACGGACTTGTAGAAAGGGAAACATTTAAGAGACCTGAGTTCTGCAGTAGCAAAAGGAAACCATTTGCTTTGATTTCCCTTTTCAAAATCTTATAATCCTTACCAGCCAGTAAACTTCAAAGGTATTATGGTTTCTGGAGCACAGCATTTTATGGAAACGTTACTGAAGTCATGAAATTTAATGGGATCAAAAGGACTTGACTATAGATGCTTTCAACATACAAAAGTAACATCCTTTAGAAGAGGCGCCATGAAGACTTACAGATGACAAAATTTTCCTGATTCCTTCTTCCTGATTAATGATTAAGGCAATTATGGAGTGAAGATAGTGAAGCCACATGCCAGTCCACTATGGAGATCTTAATCTTAAGCATTTTCTCAAGGGGGAATATGGAGGGAGCTGTAGGGAGAGGAGATCTTGCTGTTGTTGTCTGCCTTCCAGATAAGAATTTCTGGATTGTCAAAGCTTCCTTCCCAGGAAGGGGGAAAGCATGGGAGCTGACAGCAATACATTATAATATGGGACAAGGTCATAAGAGAAAAATTCAGTAGCCAAGTACTCTGACAGTAGGAGTCAGGGATGTACAGAGGTGGGGTTGAACTGCAGTGTCGTGACCACTGGTGATGCCCACAGAGAAGACTTATAGTATCAAGGTCTCATGTGATCTGCGGCAAAGAAGGTATTAAAAATAGCATTGAGTGCATGTGTGGATCCTGAAGAAGTGTCCCACGGTAGACCATACAGAACTTCCTCTGATGGGGACAATGGGAACAATAGCCACATGTAGGCTTGAAGATCCCTGTGTCCCTAGGTGATAAAGGTGTAGAACTGTGGTAACATTTGTGAGCAGCTTGGGGAGTAGTTTCAGGTGCTGACCCCAGGAATGTCACTGCCTATGATCTTGAAACCATCAACAGATAAATGAGGTAGACTGTGTGGCCTCAGCTGAGAGTGATGGAATCATAACAGTGGTCTGTGTATTGTCTGTCCTCATATCTCATCTGTCTGGCCACCTCACATCTTGTCCCTTCCATGGCCATGGACTGGACAGATTACAGTAGCCGACTAAATGGTGGTTGTAGTGTGTCCCAATGAAACACAGCACAGGCCACTTTTGCATTACATTTTCTCAGCAGCAACAGCAACACCCTGTCTATGTAATCCATGTCACTATAAAGGTGTTGCAAGCCACAAAGTACATTCACAACCTACACAATGCTGCTATTATCTGCTACCTATACCTAGACCACTGACCTGTAGAATCCTTTGATTTATGCTGAGTGTTGTGTTGAGATTAGGAATTTATCATGAGTCATGGTGGTGCCGCTAAACTGTGTAGGCAGGGAACCCATAAGGAGCCCAGGAATGGCTCACACTCACTGGAGATGCTGTGGGTTTGGCCTGAACCTCCACAGGTGCCTGCACTGTTGCTGATGTGGGGGATTCTTCCCATGGTAATGTCACTGTATCAACAGATTCTGCCATGAGAATCTTGCCATTATCATCTGCTACAGGAGACCTCCTCACATCTGGCATAGGCTAGCCCATTGGTCTGGTCCCTTCAGCAGTAAAATCTGTGAAAACAATGAACAAGAAACTTTTGGAAGCTCTGAGACATATGCCTGCAACCCACCATGCTAAATATAGTGGGAGCCAACTGTATATGTGCATAGCAAATGGGAACATAAATATCTTTATATGTCCACTGTTGTAGCTGAGAAGCACCTGGAAGGGGAGGTAACCTCAAGGTCTTTAGCAAATCAGTTCCCTCACATATGCAGTGATCTGTACCGTACAAATGTGTACTGGGTAGTACTAACCTAGTATATCACCTATTGATACTCGGGTGTTTGTTGCTAGGCCAGCTCCCACATCCAACCCATCCTTAGGTATGCGGTTCCACTCTCTAAGACAGAACATCAGAAACTCCTCCATCTCCAGGAGATGTTTCCATCTTGGTACTCTAACCACTTTGATGTACATAACCTTGGCAATGTCCCAAGACTGTACTATGCAAGGAGTATTATATAGCTTAACCTCTACCACACCTGCTGCAGAGATTTATTATGGCCATTCACAGTGTTTGCATACAAACTATTCTCTGTTACACATGGTCCCAATACATTTTGTTTGTAGTACCTTTCCCCACAATGATCATGCCATGCATATGGAGGGAGCGCAGTGACATATCGTTCTCCTGGTGTGCACATTTTTCTACCTGCTGCCTCTCTCAGGTGACCATAGCAAGTCGTGTACACCTATAGGTTAGGTTACACATGTCAATGAATGGGTATATAAGGCACTCTGTGGAGTCACTGACTCTCTTACTGCCATCATGCAGGTGGTTAGCATGCCCTTGTACTTCTGTGCACAAATCTCTCCACATATACATTCTGCAGTTATGGCCATAAGTTTTCTACATCTTTTCCTGTAACTGCATATTTGGTTCGATGTTGAGTTATGCACACCCTGCTAACCTATGTATCATGTGCATATAGTTACCCTTCTGCTCCTCAGGTGGTCTTGTGTAGTGAAAATGGCTTCCTCAGGTGCTGCAAATTGCAGGGTACGCCAGAAAGAGAAAGATTTTTTTTCCTGCAGATAGACTTTTATGAGCAGCCCATATGGGATGTACAATTAGGTTTACTATTACATTCCAGAAACTGCTTTAGTTGACTGGTCAAAGACTCGACTGGGAATGATGAAGCCATACTGTCAAATAGGCAGCAAACTCAAAATGGAATAGACGACTTCCGGAGTTCGATGAATTCAACATAGCAGGAGGTGACATCACTCACCCATGCTATGCAGCTTACAGTACCATGACCTTCCACAGTCAACAGTACGTGTATTTTACTATTTTGCAGCGGGGAAACCCCCCCTGCACCCCCACTCTCCCTGCAAATTATATATACCAATTCCGAGATCGCACTACAGTGAGGAAATGGATTAATTCCCTGTTCCTCACTGAATTCTGAACTCCATACACAATGCTCAACTCAGAAAATCGAACTTCACTACACATTCACTGTAATGTAGTTGATGTTTTCTGGTTTGGCATTCTGCCCATTTGAAAACTGCCTTTCGACCACATGCCAGTTGACAGAAACAGTTTCAAGAATGTAATAGTAAACCGTATAATTATCACCTGTGCAAGGTGGATGCCTGGCATAAACCTATCAGGATGGCGAGGTAATACCACTGGTTACCTCCCATTCTGGTGAGCAATACATAAATGGTAAAATGACCTGCAGAAGCACTATCTAGAGTTCTTTTAGCAATGAGAGGCAGTCGTTAGGAGGAGCGATTGCCTGACAATTACTGCAATTTTTCCTCCTATTATACCATTACCTGCTGTATTAGTGTACTGGTGTGTGCTTACTTTCTTTGACAGTGACTAAAGAGCAAAAGATGAATACAGCAAGATGTCACAGGAGGCAGGGTGACTCCCATGGCAGTGGGATGCACGTCACATTCGAAACCCCAAAGTGTAACTGTCACTATATGTGTGTGTAATAATATGCTCTCCTTTTTTCAACCTTCTGTAGGTCTCAGTGTGGTGCGTACTGTGGAGCAGCATAAGCCTCTGGCACTGACCTAAAGGCAACTGCCAAATCTGTCTATCAGCAAGAGGATGAAAGTGACATGGTGGGACTGCTGATAGCCTCCATGGTTACTTCCTGAAAAGCACAGGCTCCTCTTCTGACACTGGCCCAAAGGGGGCTCCAATTATCTTCTCATGTCAGCTGTGGAGGTTGGTGTCACCTGAGCTAATCTAACAGCTGGATGCCTAACATATCTTGGTGCAGCACCTCTTAGTGAGATTGGTTGAGTTGTATGACAGACAGGATACAACTATCAGGCCACCAGCGGCACAGTCTGCCCATAAAATTAGTCACGGAAGTAACTGCATGGCCCGTGCCATATCCCTATCCAATGTGCATCATTTCCTGCCTGCTGTTTACAGTCCAACCCGTCCCATCACCAACTGTTCCCCACTGTCTGTCTATACCCAACCACTGCTCTCTCCACACCTTTTGCATGTATAATGTCCTTCTCTGACTTTGCCTGATTTCTGTTTGTCTGCCCTTACTACCTTCCATTCTTAAACTATCTTTTCCCCACCCATTCCTCTCTATCTACTCCAGCAATCCTGCTTCATATATTGAAAATGAGTCTCTCTACTACACCAAAAGGATTGCTCTTCCTCATCACGCCTGTTATACCTTATGGTTACTTTTTTTTCTTGCTGCTTGTTATATCCCCCTTTTCTCCTCATTTCAATGAAGAGTTGGATTGGCAATTTGTTATGCTCACCCTCTCTCTGCCAGCTTAAGTGGCAGCTATACAGCAGCTTGTTGTATGAGTGGACATGCATGTACAGCACCACTGTAGCCTGCGTTGATAACAATGTCAGCCACATCAATTATGCACCCATTGGTTGCATTACTCCACTGTGCCAGCTTAGCACCCACTTCCCCATAAAGTGAAAATTTTTATTTTACTATATCATTTACTTGGTATCTCAGTGCTGTGCTGGTCCTTGGACATATTTGATTAGCTTTGCACACACTATCTATTACTGCACAGATGTGCACCACCTCTCTAAAATTCCCATCAAAACACCTCACTTAATTTGCTCTGTCAATTATTCAGTAACACAGGTTGTCATTACCTTTATTATAGCTGAGGTTACGGTGAATTGCATAAGACTGACAGAAATAATTTGAGTTTGCTGTCATTTTCTTATAATTACTGGAAATAACTCAACTTTACAAACATCTATAAATGAGAAGAACCACAGTGGAAGATATTCACCAGATGAGTTGTATGATGCTGTGGTTATCACTGGTTAGTTTCAGTTTTTAAGACTTCTTGAGGGATGTGCACTGAATGTCCAAGGACTATTATTATGATCCTCAGAACCGTAAATGTTTATGCACAATTACAGAAACCATAAAGCAGTTCTGAAAGTATGAAGCCACCCCTCAATAAAAATGCTTTAAAGATATACAAATCAGACTTACAATCCTACTTTATTTTTGCAGGAATTGCAATTTAATTTTTGGTGTGTCAGGGCTCACACTAGCAGGTCTCACACTTCTGTCAGAGAACCACTTTTGAGCATATGCATAGTGGTATGAACAGAATACTCTGTTCACATAAGGAATCACAGTGGCTTTTAACAGCAAGACAAATCAGTTATTTTTCAATTGAAGATCAGTACTAAAGCACTAAATAGAACGCCACCATATAAACTATTATATGAAGATTTAATGCAAACCAGACCCATCACAGATCACATGAGAGAGCAGAATGCTATGGTAAACATCAGAAGAATGCTTAAGATCTCCAGTACATAATACAATGAGCATGGTAATGCAAAACTGTTCTGATACGATACATTTTCTCTACATATGGGATTAAGCAGCATTCTGCTACAGTATAAATAATTCTCTCTGTGATCATGCTATAACCAAAGTATCAAAATGAATTGCTTCATCACCTTTACCAATTTCTCATGTGTTGCATGAAGGTGTAGTTGCAGATATATAAGCGGTTAGCATGGCACTTAACTATGCCTGTGTCTCATAACTGGGAGACATAACAAAACAGGTCCATACTCATGCACCTAGAACCTAGCATACGTAAAAGTGAATCATGAGTGTGCAAAGAACACTGTTGCTACCAGTTAAAGGAAAGCATCCTATGTCCATAAGAGTACAGTAACAATCTCAGTCCACTGAACAGCTGTCATCACGTGGCTGAGGTTGCTGGGTCACAAGCTTTCTGTTATCAAACAATAAGCATAGTACAGTCAAGTATGAGACAATGCAGTGACATCAGAGGCTGGCAATACCAGCTGGGGATGTTACTACAGATCTGTCAACCTAGTAAAGTACACTGATTATGACTAATATCAATATTCCTCCACCACGTCTCAGTTGTCACTTTAAATATTATGTATCACACATCTGGCAATAAAAATGCAACTTATCTATTGCCATAATACAAACACTGCAGCACTGTAGCCTATATTTACTAATTAGTCCATTTTTGTGTACACCACCTAAGTTACGAGAAGTACCATTAAACAGAAATATGTATGTTTACTTTTTCATTCATGCTTCCAGCTGTCTCAGATTGTGAAAACGTAAACCAGAGTCATTCTGACACAAAAAGACAATGGGACTGCATTAATGTCAGCATTTGTCAGTACTGATTCCCTTTCAGTGAAACATTTGCTTAACCTTTAAGAAGCAAACAGCAACCTTTATCTAAATACGAAGAGCCATATTAATCAGAAACGCTCAAAAGTGGTAAAACAAAATAAAATCAAAACCACTGCAAAACAAAAATGAAGTACTTAATAAACTATACATACAAAACCTTATTTCCACATGTAGCTGACCCAAGAATATGCTTTTCTGTTAAAGAGATGTGACTTACCTCACAGTAAAATCATATGAGCAAGAAGCAAATATTGTTGCATGAAATGGGGAGAACTGAAAAAGAAAAATACACAAATTAAGAAGCTGCCTTAGCAAGCAATTCCTATAACCTACATTGTATGTGCATACACATATGTGTGTGTGTGTATATATGTACATATGTATATACATATATATATATAAATATATATATATATATATATATATATATATATAAATATATATATATATATATATATGTGTGTGTGTGTGTGTACACAAATTTCATAAATAATTATATATATATATATATATATATATATATATATATATATATATATACACACACACACATGTATGTATGCATATGGTTATATACATACACACACACACAAATATACAGATTAATTTATTGCATAAGAATTTAAATAACTTCAGCCATTCAGCACTCCTCGCATGTTTTCAAACTGAACTGACAGAAAAATTACAATTTCACAGAGTAGAAACATAACCTCAAGACACTTCTATTTCTAAAATACTTTTAAAAAAGGACTGCCAAGGTAAAAAACTTAAGAGGGTTAAAATCAGAGAACAGTGGAGCAGTAGATGATAAACATATATGAGGCACAACAATGCAAATTGTCTATGGGGATACACAAGTAGTTAACCCTATGAAAGAATCGGCTTAATGGTTTGAAATGGCACAAAACTACATACGATTAAAAATATTTCTACAAATGACACTTCAGGTTTTCAAGACACTAAAACTGTCTCTAAATCACATAAAGATGGTACACTGAATACTGACTGACTCTGGGAAACACACATCACCAGCCCTGTTTCACATGATTGCCTTGCAGATCATCCCGCAGAAGCAAGATTATCCTATTAGTATTTTAAGAAACTTCTACTGAACTGTACAGTTCCAATTTGTTTTAGAACAAAACTCACTTCTACTGTGCTGTAAGTACATAGATTATTTGCAACAGTGTTCATGGAGCTAAACCAAATACTTACTGAATACAGGCTTCTGCATCCTGAAATACTGTGGGTTTGTCATCTTTTAGGACTCCATGCATTTACAGTTTCTGATTCAGCAATCACTGCATTTTTCATATACCTATTTCTGATACAGAAGTACATGGAATGATCAGCTCACAAGGACAATTAACTTCAGCTAGACCAACATGCCACCACAGGCTGAAAAGAAATGTCAGAATACAGTCTTGGTTAATATCTGTCTTCCTGGGGATTATATCAGGGTGCAGAAATCCCAACAAGCAACTACCACTACAAGCACTGGAAGACATGGACTGATGTAGACTTCATCAAGGAGGTTTACATGGGTGACCCTAAGTCACTGCTCATTTATGCTTACATAAACTGGTACAGCAGCATCCACTGGTGAGAACAGTAAGCCACAAATTCTTACTTTATTTCACCTCTCTGCTGTCAAAGTTGTTTTTCCCTGCTTTAAGCGAGCAATGCTGCATTTTTGCCACTGACAGTACTATGTTTTTTTTAAGCTGTTTGTTATTAGCCCCCTAGCATTTCTGCTACCCAAATTAGTCATAATGCCCTTTTGTAGTTGCACCTCAATTTTTCATATGAAAGCTCTGCTGCTATACTAGTCTTCAAGGGAGCTAGGTAATTACAGGTTGTTAGTGGCATGGCTGGCCACCTGGCAGTGTGAACTTTGGCTCTAGGTGATGGTCATTGTTGATGTGACATCCTATGTACAAAATGGAAAATATGGGGTTGATGCTGATGCAGAATTTTGTCCAACTGGATTGACAGTAGAGCTGTCACCAAGCAAACTAGTTAGTGGTCCTTCATAGAGCTCTCTGCATCCTGACTGTTTCACTCATACATATGAGGAGTACAAGACACCATAGTTATTTATCTGACAATGGTTAACACAGTAAGTCAAGCTATACTGACAAGGGTTATGCCTACCTGATAACTGTACCTGGAACTGTATGGGCACTCATGGCATCAGTCATTCTGCATGCCTCTGTTCTCTTAAACAAACATTAGAAGCATGGCTTCTCTGCTGAGCACTAATTATTTAATCTTGCTTCAGGGCACTGACGGATATGCCAAGGTTTACCTCTTGAATGCCACAAGGTGAAATGGGCTTGGAGTACCAAGGATGATTCTGTTATAAACAGATTTAGAAGATGTTGCTTCTTACATGCTGCCTGTATCAGTAACATATGAACCGCCTCTACACACATGCACACACATACACACACAGTAAAGTTCTATTGTGCATGACCTTGTTCAAATTTTGGTTCATTAGTTTTTGGGCATTCTGTACATCTAGCTAGCTAATTCATTCTTGTACATTCATCTGATTCTGACTACCAGGTTCATATATTTACAACTGACTCTGTGATGCCAGCTAAGCTTTGAAACTTTCGATGACACTGTGCTAACAGGGGACAGTATCATGTTTCCATTAATACTGGAGTTAAATCATGAGTACATGATGTAGTTGACTAAACAGGTAAATACTGATTTTAATAATGCAAACAGAGCAAAAATCCAATCAAGATTTTGAAAGATCAGCTTTAAGAAAAGAGAAAACACAGATGTGTTTTCTTCCTACAAGAAACTCCATCCTTAGCACTAAGTATATGCATTAGCAAAGATCATACACAATCTGAAGTCACTTTCTACCCACAACGGATAGAAGCTATTGGTGATAGTGTTGGTGTACTCAGGTGAGCAGAAGTCTAACTTAATGACAGATCACAGAAGCATTCAGCGAGGTTAGTAGAAATCAATGACTACCAGAAAGACCACACTGCAGCTCATCCTAGACTCCACTTGTCACTGTGGTCTGCCCTGCCATAACCTCATTCTCTGAAGTTAATGCACCTTACTGAATGCATTAAATGTTAAAAGGGTATGTTTCCTATGAAAATAATAAAGATAGTTACAGTGCCTGCTCAGATAACAAACTTGCACTCAAGTAACACAAGTCACCGGAACTACCAGGTTCATCTTCAAATCATCCAAGTCCCATATACATGGTTTATCATTTCACCACAACAGCAATTCAGAAAAAGTGCATGTTGCCGGAAATTAGTGTCTAATTAATGTGACTTCCACTCTGCATACATGCTTGAGGCCTTCCATTTATCAGCTGTGGACATTTAATACTCCCCCTCTTTATCTGCCACTTAGGAAAAAAGAAGACAAGTGTCTGTGGGATGGGAAAAGTAGCAGCAAAAAAGGAAATAGATGTCACACAATCAAACCAGATGACCTAAAGGTAAGCAAGTAATATGAGAAAATAATAAAGAACATGTAAAAGAAGCAGTAAAACGAAAGATGGAAACACAACGAAAGACTATTAATAAAGAAATAAGAGTAATCTGTAGACTGATATCACCGTTTATCAAAATTTATTGTTTACACACTTAGCGCTTTCACCCAGCCAGTCCGTGGATTTCATCAGAGTAAAAAACATTTAAAAACCTTGTTCAATTTTATATAATTCGAATCTCTCTTCAACCAATCACATGTCTACTTTAATTAAATTGTGATTCGAAATCAATAAATACTTTTCCTATTACTTTGGTTACCTTAATTCATTTAATTAAATTGAATTCGATTAAATTAAATTAACAACACAACGCCGCACTTATAATACAAACCAATAATGTTTCTCAGAAACAAATGCACATGTAAAAATAATACTTCTGTTTAAAAACTTCCTGTGTATGAACTTCATATACACCAAACCTGATTCATGAATATAACCTAGTATATAGTTAATAATAAATTACACAATATTCCATAAAATGTATCTATTTAAAATATTTAAAATATATCTGTTTAAAATATATAATACTAAAACTTCTCATTCTAACAATAAATGTATTCAATCATGTTTTTAACTTGTACAGTTCTTCATATATATAAATACATAAAATATGAATATTAAATATTAAATAAATTAGAATAAAAATGTTTTGTATGTATTTGATAATAGTATTATCTATTGTAATTAGTATACATGTATTCTTTGTTCTGTTTATTTGTTGTAAAATATATATGTTAAATACAATATGATTTGTTCTTTAAAATACTAGAAATGGAAATATGTTCATTTATACCAGGCATATTACTGGCATTAAGCCTGAGTTGCCGTAAACATGCCTTTGTTTCCAATAAATTATTCACGTCTCCTTCCTTGTTAATATTCTCCGGAATCCTATCAATTACAAAAAATATAAACCTTTTGAAATCCAGGCATTTTGTACTGTATAAGTATAAGGAACTTGTTACCTTCTTGTTTTTAATATCTCTATTATGTTCCATTATATGCTCTTTTAATTTCCTTATTGTTTTACCTACATAGTAGGTAGGACATGATAAACACGTTGCTAAATATACTACCATCTTAGTGTTACAATTAGCATGACCCGGACATCTTATAGATATGTTAAAATTTTGCACCATTACATAGGGACCATCATTAATAAATTTGCAGGTTCTACATAAACCACATTTTTTCATTTTTGAATACTTGTATTGTCGGTCGCTCTCAAAATATTCTTTTAAATTTTCCCCCCTACTAAATACAATACTGGGACTATTACCTATAATGTTCGTAATCTCCAATTTATTATTGAATACCTTTTCCCATGTTTCTTTAACCGTATTAATAATTATACTTATGTTAATATTAAATGGTAATATTAATGCTCCTGTTCTACTCGTTTTGTTAGTTCTTTCACTTATCTTTGTTGAACTTCCATACCTCAAAATAGGTTTAAAATTGTCTTTCCTTTTAGCCTCAACTTCATTTTTTATTTCAGTTAATAGCAATTTTGGGTAACCTCTGTCTAAGAACATATCAATCGGTTTGTCTATCTCATTTTTGTAAACCATCTCGTTACTTATGATCCTAGACAGTCTTACCATTTGTCCCTTCACTAAGTTCCTTTTTTGGAAGTACGGTTGACAACTGTTAAAATGCAAAAACTAGTTAGAATAGTTTCTTCCTGTATATATTTGACTCTATATTTTCGTCTTTTCTCTGCAGGAAGTTTCACCTCCAAATTCCAGTACGAACGCTAGAGACGGTGTAAAAACTAGTGGCCAGTGGATTCCAGATATAAAAGAAGTACTTTCAGCTCCTAAATTTGTTATTCCAACCCGCAACAATGTTCGAGATATGGGATGTTTAAACCAACAACTGCAGGACTCTGAAAAGACTTTGAGAAAGTTTAAGACACTCCAAATGGACAACGTTTATCTTGAGAGGTCATTGGAGCTAAAACAGGTGCCCAAAGGACTTTGTATGTTTAAATAACCGTTTGGGTTTGAACATAACAGTGAGTTGTTAAATGAACTTATGGACATTTTTGACAATACAGGTATGGAATTGATGAGATTAATTATTAAGAATAATAATTTAAAACTTGCCAGGTTGAATGAAATATTGATTACTTTAGACAACAGTATAAGAAATGATTTATTGTTTGAATATAACAAACATCGATTTGACAATGTTATAATGGACATGGATAGATTTGTTAATAAGGGATTAGATATAAAAAACAGTAAATTACATAGAGACACTCGGGACTACACAAACAAAAAGGCTTATGCACATTTTATGGAATATAAGCATTACAAAACAATGACACATAACAACACAGGTGCAAATGACCACATTATTGAAGGTGACGACATGACACAGCAAACAGAGGATCAAAACCAAATAAGGGGACAAACCAATAAGGAAAACATAGACCAAGCTTTTTTAGAGGAACCATATGTAAGGAGGTCAGAGCGTACAAGGGATCGTTACCAGGGTCAACACCTACAACAGTACCAAAGGAGACACAAAACCAATTCACACTATTGAATGAACAGGTTGATATATCATTAGACAAAGTTGTTAGAACTTTGAGAAGGAAATGAACACATTGTCTGACATTGATATAACACAGAATGAGTATGCAGAGAAAGAGAAGGAATCATATGACAACAGTATGTATAATGATTTATTTTTTTCTAAATGTGTTGAAAATATTGAATTTCTGGATGTGATGGACAGCAGTGATATTAATCAAGAATTTAGCTGTGCAATAATAAAAGAAGGTGGATTTACAGTATATAATTATACGGATATAAATCTTTGTCATAATTGTGTGTCACTTTTCAAGAAAGGATTTAGTTACGTTCCCAATTTTAAACTTGATATTGGGAAAGTTATGGTTAACTTAAGACTGTATACAAGATTATTAAACTTAAAAATGTTCTTTTCAAAAAGTGTCAACAACAAAAACATTGAGGTGGATACAAAAAATATTACTTTAAAGAGAACAAGTACTTTTATTCCACCTCAAAATTCAGTGATTTACTTATTTGAGATGCTGTGTGATATGCAGATCAGGAGGGTGTTAAGGGGACGGTGTGAATACAAGGACAATTTAACAACAGCCGAAAGCTTTTGTTTAAATGAATTGACAACATCTGATAAGTATAGAATAATGAAACCTGACAAAGGAGGTGGTGTAGTGGTGATGACAAAAGTGGATTATCAGAACAAAATGTTGGATATGTTAGGAAACAATGATATATATGAAAGAGTTTCAAGATATGAAATGGTAAAAGCATACACTAAAATTGATTGGCAACTGTATGAAAACCTGATTGAAGGTGTGATAAGCAAAGAGGAATATAACTATTTACTAGTGGAACATCCAATCACACCTTCGATTTTTGGTATACCAAAAATCCACAAAAACACGAACAACCCCCCCTTTAGACCAATGGTTTCAGCAAAATGTTCTAAATTTGAAGCTATGGCACATTATACAGATGTGAATTGCAAAGAAGTTGTAAAGAAACTACCTCATATTCTAAGGGACTCCTGGCATTGCTTGGAAGTCGTGAAGGAACATTTGTCGAATATTAATAAGGACACCATTATGGTCACAATTGATATAGTCAATTTATTTTTAGTGATACCACATGATCTTGGCCTGAAAATGTTTAAGGCAAGTTTAGAGACCTATAGTGATTTACATACGGTCAAGCGAAGATTGTTAATAGAAATGATGGAAATGGTATTAACTAACAATTATTTCCAATTAGAGGGTGAATTCTTTAGGCAATGTTCAGGTGTGGCCATGGGAGCAAAATGTGCACCTATTTACGCTAACTTAGTTTTAGCAAATTGGGAGACACAGAAAATATTTAAAAGCAGCTTCTGGTCTAAAATTACACTATACCTTAGGTTTTTAGATGACATAATAATTTTTTGGAAGAGAAAAGAAGAAGAGGTTTTGGAATTTGTGTCATTTCTGGAGAATACCACTTCTTTCTTAAGATTTACGTTTAACATTCACAAAGACAGCTGTGAATATTTGGATATTCAGTTGCAGAGAAAAGAAGAAAATATAGAGTCAAATATATACAGGAAGAAAACCTATTCTAACTCGTTTTTGCATTTTAACAGTTGTTACCCGTACTTCCAAAAAAGGAACTTAGTGAAGGGACAAATGGTAAGACTGTCTAGGATCATAAGTAACGAGATGGTTTACAAAAATGAGACAGACAAACTGATTGATATGTTCTTAGACAGAGGTTACCCAAAATTGCTATTAACTGAAATAAAAAATGAAGTTGAGGCTAAAAGGAAAGACAATTTTAAACCTATTTTGAGGTATGGAAGTTCAACAAAGATAAGTGAAAGAACTAACAAAACGAGTAGAACAGGAGCATTAATATTACCATTTAATATTAACATAAGTATAATTATTAATATGGTTAAAGAAACATGGGAAAAGGTATTCAATAATAAATTGGAGATTACGAACATTATAGGTAATAGTCCCAGTATTGTATTTAGTAGGGGGGAAAAATTTAAAAGAATATTTTGAGAGTGACCGACAATACAAGAATTCAAAAATGAAAAAATGTGGTTTATGTAGAACCTACAAATTTATTAATGATGGTCCCTATGTAATGGTGCAAAATTTTAACAGATCTATAAGATGTCCGGGTCATGCTAATTGTAACACTAAGATGGTAGTATATTTAGCAACGTGTTTATCATGTCCTGCCTACTATGTAGGTAGAACAATAAGGAAATTAAAAGAGCGTATAATGGAACATAATAGAGATATTAAAAACAAGAAGGTAACAAGTTCCTTATACTTACACAGTACAAAATGCCTGGATTTCAAAGGTTTATATTTTTTATAATTGATAGGATTCCGGAGAATATTAACAAGGAAGGAGACGTGAATAATTTATTGGAAACAAAGGAATGTTTATGGCAACTCAGGCTTAATGCCAGTAATATGCCTGGTATAAATGAACATATTTCCATTTCTAGTATTTTAAAGAACAAATCATATTGTATTTAACATATATATTTTACAACAAATAAACAAAACAAAGAATACATGTATACTAATTACAATAGATAATACTATTATCAAATACATACAAAACATTTTTATTCTAATTTATTTAATATTCATATTTTATGTATTTATATATATGAAGAACTGTACAAGTTAGAAACGTGATTGAATACATTTATTGTTAGAATGAAAAGTTTTAGTATTATATATTTTAAACAGATATATTTTAAATATTTTAAATAGATACATTTTATGGAATATTGTGTTATTTATTATTAACTATATACTAGGTTATATTCATGAATCAGGTTTGGTGTATATGAAGTTCATACACAGGAAGTTTTTAAACAGAAGTATTATTTTTACATGTGCATTTGTTTCTGAGAAACATTATTGGTTTGTATTATAAGTGAGGCGTTGTGTTGTTAATTTAATTTAATCTAATTCAATTTAATTAAATGAATTAAGGTAACCAAAGTAATAGGAAAAGTATTTATTGATTTCGAATCACAATTTAATTAAAGTAGACATGTGATTGGTTGAAGAGAGATTCGAATTATATAAAATTGAACAAGGTTTTTAAATGTTTTTTACTCTGATGAAACCCACGGACTGGCTGGGTGAAAGCGCTAAGTGTGTAAACAATAAATTTTGATAAACGGTGATATAAGTCTACGGATTACTCATTTCTTTATTATATAAAAGAAGCAGGACTGAAAAGAAAAACAAACATCCCACTTAATAAACAGCTGGCAAAATGTCATCCGCAGCACTATACAAAGTTCTACAGACAGCATGGAAAGGTAATGAACAGCTCAAAAGAGGATAACAAATATGGTGCATGCTATGAACCAGGGAAAAAAACCAGTAAACAGTACTAATAACCAAAAAAAGAAGTGTTTAGGGCACGCAGTCACAAAAGGTAGCAAGTTAGGAAATAAAAAGTCTTTAATACACAATAAACACAAATACTTTCATCCTGCTACAATGCAGGACTTCTTCGAAGTGAATAAATTAAAAACATCTGTGACACCCGTGCCCTGGCCCAGCAATCAAGGAGCCTCAATCCTCACCACTAACACCACAGAGGGTGTCTCATATGACAGGAAAGGATAACAAATACACACAGTAAAGTGCAATTTCCTTTAAGAGCACACAGAGATGACAGTCAGTCCGGGGCTGGTCACTCCCTTGCTCCCCAGATCCCCAATAAGACTCCCCACTGGCAATGCTATAGGGTCCAGATCTCAGCCTAGCTGGCAAACCTCAAACCTCCAGTACCCTCTCTGTCCAACCAGTGCTTTGTGTCCCTGCCCAAGTAGCTGACACACACACACACACACACACACACACACACACACACACACACACACACACACACACACTTTGAGATAAGTATTTATACAACTTCACAGACACACCTGGGAAAGGCTGACACAGACTCTACAGCTGTGCCCCTATACCCAGACTATACAGTAGTAATTCCTGCCACCACCAGATAATAATTATCAGTTACCCAAAGGCCCTTAAAAGGGTGTCCAATTACTATTGTGCACTATTATTATCCAATAGTAGTGTAACATAAGCAATCAAGGCTTATTGGAAGGGCTTAGTACAAGATCACTTATAAGCATGCAATGTACTATAGTGCTTAATTTATCTCTACATAAACCAGCCACCATTGAAAGTGTTTAAAAATATTTAATATTAAATAATGAAAACGCAAGACAATACTACTACACCACAGTGCTATTCAAGAGTTCAGAGATCATACAAAAACTTAAAATAATTCAGTAGTATAGTTCTGACATAACAGAAAACCACTTAGTCTAATCTTTATAGTCCTAGCTATTGCTACAAGAAAACATACTTCTAAAATAACTTACTTAAGAGAGCAGGCAGTGCTGTAGGTTGGATATCAAGACAAAAATGCTTAATAATTTCTGGTTCTCACTATTTAAATTGAAACTGCAGTTCTGCTAAACATTACATCATCTTTTACACCTCCCTGGTACCTAGGCCACACAGAAACTGCATTTACATTATTTTACACTTAGAGCAATAAAGGACATTCCACATGTAAATTCTGGTCATTAACTTTAGCCTTAAAACAATAGGTAGGAAGCCCCCATCCAGCCGGACTGGAGCCAACTTATAAAACATCAAAGGCAGTGATGAAATCATTTTAATTTCAAAGGACCAACAAGAATTGCTTGACTTAGCTTTCTTTACAGCAGATGGCAATGTTGCCACACTGTTTTAAGTTCAACATTCACAGTATTTAAAAATAATAGAATTATGTACCAAATTCTATTTGACTAGGCTGGCAGCCTTCACCCATCTCGACCAGTCTTCACACACACACCCCCCCCCCAGAGAACCCAAGCTAGTTTTTCAAGTGACCCTTGATAAATGCCGCTTGAGAGGGTTAGGTCTGAGTGTACCTCACCCCATTCCCTGTCTTGAGAGCCCATCTGCATTGGCATTGCTATTCACTGCAGTGCTGCACTGACATATATGATTGCAACCCCAGGCTTCATCTTAGCAACTTGGCATTTTGATGACTGGCTCTGTTTAACCATGTTAGAGGGTTGTGATCTGTCATTACAGTGAATCTTCTTCCATACAGATAAGGCTGAAGTTTCTGCAATGCCCACACTATGGCTAGACATTCCTTTTCTATAGCTGCATAGCATTTCTCCCTGGGTTGGAGCCTATGACTGAGATAAACCACTGGGTGCTCTTCCCCTTCTGAAGAAATCTGGCTGAGTACAGCCCCCACCCCATGGTTTGAAGCATCCACCTGCACAACAAATTCTTTGCTGTAGTCTGGCCTGGCTAACACAGGGGGTCCTCCCAAAGCTTCTTTAAGCTTCTGGAATGCCTGCTCACATGCTGCGGTCTACACTACCTTATCTCGCCTGTTCATCCTTGTCAGGTCTGTGAGGGGAGCAGCTATGGTACTATAATTTGGAACCAACTTTCTGTAGTACCCTGCTGTCCCTAAGAATACCCTCACCTGCTTTTTAGTAACAGGTGCAGGCCATGCCTGAATGGTTTCCACTTTGGCAGGTTCTGACCTTATTTTTACCACTCCCCACTCTATGTCCTAGGTAGGAGACCTCTGCCATACCCACCTGACATTTGCTCAGCTTAATGGTCAACCCTGCCCTCTGTAGTCTGCCCAGCACCTCCATAATATGCTGAAGGTGATCTGGCCAGGAATGGCTGTAGATGGCAATACCATCTAGGTAAGCAAGGGCAAACCCTTCAGCTCCTACTAGTATATGATCTGCCAGCCTCTGGAAAGCCGCTGGGGCATTCTTCATCCCAAAGGGCATCTTGGTGAACTCATACAAGCCAAAAGGAGTCACAAAGGCTGACTTCTCTCTAGCACTGGGAGTCAAGGGCACTTGCCAGTAACCCTTGGTAAGATCAACGGTTGTAAGATACTTAGCCCTATCCAGCTACTCTAGGGCCTCATCTATCCTAGGCATGGGGTAAGCATCTGACTCTGTGTGACTATTTAATTTCCTGTAATCCACACAGAACCTGATGCTGCCATCCTTCTTTGGCACCAGCACCACTGGGGAGGCCCAGGGACTGTTGGACTCTTGAATCACCCCCAGTTCCAACATCTCCCATACCTCTTCCCTCAGAGTCTGGCTGACTTTCTCAGACACCCTACAAGGGGCCTGCCTAATAGGCCTTTGGGGTCCTGTATCCACCTGGTGCTGCACCAGGTGGGTGCACCCTGGTTTCCCAGTGAACATGTCCCCAAATTTCTGCAACACTGCTCAGATTTCTCAAACCTGGGTAGGAGATAGCTGCTGGGACATTGCTACCCCTTCCACCGAGGTGTCAGCCCGAGACTCACTGAGGAGATCAGTCCCCAGATCTCCCTCAGACTCCTCCTACAATCCACTGCAAATGCTCAGCACAAGGGCCTCCCTATCATGGTAAGGTTTCATCATGTTAACATAGTACAGTTTGTGCCCCTGCCATCTGCCTAGCAGTTCCGCCATGTAGTTAAAATCACTTACCTCTCTTACCACCTTGTTGGGTCCCTCCCAAGCTGCTTGAAGTTTGCTGTGTCTGACAGGAATGAGAATCATTACCTGCTGCCCCACAGCATACTCTCTAGCTAAAGCATTCCTGTCATACCACGCCTTTTTCTGTTGCTGGGCTTCTGCCAGGTTCTCCTGGGCCAAGCCCATGAGTTCCTTGAGCCTTGACTTAAGGTTTAGGACACAGACTCCACAACAGACTCCTTGTGAGACTCACACGCACCTTCCCACTCATCTCAAATTAAATCTAGGGGTCCCCTCACACTATGCCCATACAGCAACTCAAAGGGTGAAAAACCTGTGGATTCTTGGGGAACCTCTCTGTAAGCAAACAACAGATGGGGCAAATATTTGTCCTACTCCCTCTTAAACTGATCTGCAAATGCCTGTAGCATGGACTTGATTGTAGAGTTTAACCTCTCAACAAGGCCATTAGACTTGGGATGGTAGGGGGTGGTCTTCATCTGCTTCACCCCACCGGACTTCCACAGACAAACCAGCAGGTCTGACATGAAATCGGCACCTCTGTCAGACAGTATTTCTTTTGGGGAAACCCACCATGCTGAAAATCTCTAACAAAGCATTTGCCACCTTCTCTGCCTCAATGGAGGGCAAAGCCACTGCCTCAGGGTATCGTGTAGCATAATCCACTACCACTAGGATATACTTTTTCCCTGTGGAACTTGGGGTACTCAGAGGACCCACAATATCCACAGCTACCCTCTGAAATGGCTCCTCAATCACAGGCAAATCATCAAAGGAGCTCTCACCTTGTCTCCCACCTTACCTACCTTTTGACACTGCTCACAGGTCCTGCAGTACCCTGTTACATCTCTGGAAATTCCAGGTCAATAGAAGTTCTGCATAATATGCCTCTTTGTATGTTTTATGCCCATATAACCTGCAAAGGGAATATCATGAGCTATGGCTAGAAGCACCAGATGGTAGGCTCTAGGCACTACCAACTGCTGTACTCTCTCACCTTCTAGCCCTCCCTCAGGGGTCCACTCTCTATGTAGTAACCCTGTGTCCCAGTATACAGATTCCCCCTTTCCTTGAGAATCAGGTGCCTCCCTAGCTACCTGCCTCAGGCCTTGCAATATAGGGTGTGAGAGCTGAGCCTGTCTCAACTCTCTCTCCTTGTAACTCTTCCCAGCTCCCCTTCCAGAGGAAGTCTGGCATCCTCTGACAGCGGTGCTTCACTGTCAGCCTGGGTACTACTACTCACCTCTACCTTTGCAGTTACCCTGTCCAAGGGAACATCAGTACCCACAAGCAGTTGTGGCTCACATTCAGTCTCACTGTTACAGAGTAGCTCCCTCCCTGAAGTAACCACCTCACCAGTCCTGGCTGCAAGTATGCAGTCTCTCTGGGTCTCTCCCAGGCTACTAAACCCACATGCTTGTCTCCTAGCCTGACCACGTGCAACTGCATAAGTACATGGTATTGCCTCATCCAAATCCTTCCCCATCAGGACATCTGCAGGATAGTAGTTTAGTACCCCTGTTGTCTCAAGACAACCTACTATTGGCATTTTGTCTTTCCCACTTACTGGCTCCCTCACCTTTGGTTCCCCACCTTGCCTCCATGGACACCTGTATGCCACATGGCCCTACTGGTTGCATTCAAAACATTTAACCCTAGCTCCTGGATGTGTACCTGGACTAGTGGCTTCCCCTGCTACTGGCAGATTATGTTGGGGCAGTCTGGGCTGCCCACCATGGGTTCCTTTAGACCCATGAGCAGTACTGGGGGTCCCCTTCCTGTGCAGGGCTGCCCTGCTGGCCAGGTATAGGTCTCCCTACTTCCCCAACTCCTCTGACGTAGCACACCGTCTATCAGCTAATCAGATCCTCATATCCTCAGGCAAAGTGCTAAGGGCTTGTTCCCTCACCAAAAGGTCTGCCAGCCTTTCAAAAGTGGTGACCTGACATCCACTCACCCAGGTATGAAAATAAGTGCTCAGTTCAGCAATATATTCACACACACTTTCATCTGCCTTGCATCTATGCTCATGAAACTTTTTCCTATACATTTCAAGTGTTAGCTTAAAACATTCTGAAAGACATATTTTACAGCAGTATCATCAAAACATGCAATATCAGACATTATAACCAATGCATTTACAGCTTTAGTATGGAGTAAGGGGATCAGGAACCGTACCCAGAGCCTTTGGTCAACACTGTACTGTTTGCATACCCTCTCAAACATATGAATGAAACTATCAAAATTATCCCCCTTTTTATATTGCGGAAGAAATTTACTGACCTGTTGTGCTTATGGGGTCCAGTTACTCCCTTCCCTATTACCTCCATGACTCTGATGAAGAGTCAGCATTTCCCTCTCATGCCTCCTCTGACGCTCCTTTTCTTCAGCTTCTATCTCCAAACGCCTGGCCTCCAACTCAAGTTTCTTTAACTCCAGCGGGATTTTTAAGTCCACTGCAGAATGGTTGAGCTGTCCATTCTCCAAGGATATTGTATCTCCAGTGCCAGTCTGATTGTCCTGCTGGATGCTGTTTTCTGATGCAGCTGTAACCAAGGCTGCAATCAGGTCTGCTTTAGTCAGGTTTCCATGCACCAGTCCCTAGCCTGGCACATCTCCACCAGCTGGCTACTTGTCAGCTTTCCATACTCTCCTGCTGACATGCTGCCTGCTCACCCTGACTAACTAAGCTAACAAAAGAAATAAAATATTTGTGATCTAAACTCTGAGTATTCACTGCGTGGCTGATTTAGAGTACAAAACACCTTCAGTGATCACTCTACATAAGCTACAGGATTCATTCTACCCACACCACTACAAGCCAATTAGTATTTGTAAACTACTTAATATGTGATGCGGATATCCCAACCACTGTAAACTACATGTGACGCCCGTGCCCTGGCCCAGCAATCAAGGAGCCTCAATCCTCACCACTAACACCAGAGAAGGCATCTCATATGACAGGAAAGGATAACAAATACACACAGTAAAGTGCAATTTCCTTTAACAGCACACAGAGATCACAGTCAGTCCATGGCTAGTCGCCCCCTTGCTCCCCAGGTCCCCAATAAGACCCCCCCCCCACTGGCACAGCTATAGGGTCCAAATCTCAGCCTAGCTGGCAAGCTAAAACCTCCAGTACCCTCTCTGTCCAACCAGTGTTTCATGTCCCTGCCCAAGTAGCTGACTCACACACACACACACACACACACACACACACACACACACACACACACAAACACACACATTGAGATAAGTATTTATACAACTTCACAGACGCTCCTGGGAAAGGCTAACACAGATTCTCCAGCTATGCCCCTATACCCAGACTATACGATAGTAATTCCTGCCACCACCAGCTAATAATTATCAGCTACCAAAGACCCTTAAAAGGGTGTCCAATTATTACTGTGCAATATTATTATCCAGTAGTAGTGTAACGTAAGCAATCAAAGCTTACTGGAAGGGCTTAGTACAAGATCACTTATAAGCATGCAATGTACTCTAGAGCTTAATTTATCTCTACATAAACCAGCCACTGTTGAAAGTGTTTAAAAACATTTAATAATAAATAATGAAAAAAAAACAAGACAATACTACTACACCACAGTGCTATTCAAGAGTTCAGAGATCACACAGAAACTTAAAATAATTCAGTAGTACAGTTCTGACATAAGAGAAAAACACTTAGTCTAATCTTTATAGTCCTGGCTATTGCTACAAGAAAACATTCTTCTAAAATAACTTACTTAAGAAAGCAGGCAGTGCTATAGGTTAGATATCAAGACAAACATGCTTAATAATCTCTGGTTCTCACTGTTTAAACTGAAACTGCAGTTCTGCTAAACATTACATCATCTTTTACACCTTCCTGGTTCCCAGGCCACACAGAAACTGCATTTACATTCTTTTACACTTAGAGCAATAGAGGACATTCCACATGTAAATTCTGGTCATTAACTTTAACCTTAAAACAACAGGCAGAAAGCCCCCATCCAGCCGGACTGGAGCCGACTTGTAAAACATCAAAGGCAGTGCTGAAATAATTTTAATTTCAAATGACCAACAAGAATTGCTTGACTTAGCTTTCTTTACAGCAGATGGCAATGTTTACACATTGTTTTAAGTTCAACATTCACAGTATTTACAAATAATAGAATTATGTACCAAATTCTATTTGACTATGCTGGCAGCCTTCACCCATCTCTAGCAGTCTTCACAACATCCAAAACTCATTTAATACTCTCTCTCATAAAAAAGACGCCAAAAGATATAAAGAGATTTTTTTCTAAAAGGAGAAAATTAAAGGGACAGATGCCCACCATAAATGCACCCTCGTAACTATCACTTAAAAATACTTATGTAGATAAAATACACATGAATACACATTAACATTTGGGTGTAAATCAACGATTTAAAATACTTAATCATTCCATACTCATTTATTTTACATTTGTTGACCGGGATAGTCCGACTAGATACATGTCCATTTTCAGCGGAGGCCCATGCTTGCAAGGTAGGTATACCACTGAATGTAAATAGATTTTTTTAACTTAGAGTTATACAGGCAGGTTAAAATACACTCTTGGTATAAGTAAAGAACCTGTATTTTACCCTTAGAATGTAATTTGCTAACGACTGTTTGTTAAGCAAGGTTTAGCACAGTTTTAATCATTTATGGGAGCGCAGGGGGATTATTGCCAGTGCTATGGACCCAGATCAGCGTTAAGTTACACAGAGAATATACACAGAAATTGCGGATAGTAACCTTATGCAGTTTTTTAAGACACTGGGTCAGGATGGGAATGCCTTCCATTATTAGTTGCTAGTAGCTGGATGTCCTTTTAATGTTGTAAGCCTTTCAGAGGGATCAGTAGGGGGATATTACCTAAAAGTGATATAGTTGTTAGAATTTCTGTTCCTTAACTGCAGTTAGTCACCTTAAGAGCACCACTTATAGTCTTTAAACAAGCTTCTAGTACACATAATCTTTGCAGTGTTTATGTTAAGCATATGGTTTAACACATTTGGCAAACGCATAAACAACCACTCTAATAAAAAGTCAAGTAATTTATCACTTAATTCAAGGAAGCCATAAGTATTACACGCTGGAATTTTAGTACAACTTAAGTTAGTTAAGACCAAGTAAGCATGGCTACACTAGGAGATTATACACAGTACCATTCACAAATAACCTTCACTTTATCAAAACACTACATAGCAGCAAGCTCAATTATTATGTACTTCCATCAGTGAGCAGACATAGCCAAAAGTAATTTTTTGGTAGAACCAATTACATACAATTGAAAACATCAAATACTATTCCTTTTAAGTGTCCCAGAGAAAATATATGTTTATATGTTGTATGTATCTTATAACATAGAAGCTTTACTTTTTAAGAAAGGTTTAATGTAGGCATGATCAATCAGCCCTGGACTACTTATGGTGGGCATCTGTCCCTTTAATTTTCTCCTTTGAGAAAAAAAATATTCTCCTTTTAGAAAAACTCTCTCTATATCTTTTGGCGCCTTTTTATGAGGAAGGGTATTTAAATGAGTTTTGGATGTTTTTAATTTATTCACTTTGAAGAAGTCCTGCATTGTAGCAGGATGAAAGTGCGTGTGTTTATTGTGTATTAAAGACTTTTTACTTCCTAATGTGCTACCTTTTGTGACTGTGTGCCCTAACCACTTCTATTTTGGTTATTAAATGTGGTGCATGGTTTATATCAGAAGTAGAGAAACTAATAATGCAGAATATGTGCAGTCAAAGAGCCGGGGGAGTGGGGCTTGTCAGAAACACTGAAGCATTGCTCAGAAATGCAGGGTCACAGAGTTCAGCCGAGTACCATGTAAAAGTGCAATAAGGAAGTCTGAGGATATATGATGTTCATCCCAGAAGTGATATGAGGAAATACTAGTTCACAAAATGGAAGATGAATTGGAAAGCCTTCCTGAAGAGGAAGTAGGACATAAACAGTGGATGAATCCAAAAATGCATGGCATAAGCATAAGATAATCTACACAAAGGAATGGATGCAGTTGGGAGTGAGGTAAGCTGTTTATTTATAGATATTCCAAGGCCACTGAATTCTATGACCATTCATCATCTTGCCAGTACCATCTCTTAAGCCACACCTCTCTCCAAGAGGGCTACCCCAGTTAACCTTAGAGTAAATATATGGATAACTATTCAGTCACCTAGTTTACATGTAAAGGAGATAGTGAATTGCACTTCTTAACATGCAGAGGAAGTTTGTTCCAGAAGTTCAGTAGGCACTTGGAAATAAGCCTGTCCCTCTGAAGTATTTTACTTACATGCTGATGAAACATTTGGTCCCTGGTTCTGGTATTGCTGGATATGTTGGACTTGCTGAGACACTGGAGGTCCAGGACAGTTGGTCTCTCATAGCAATGTAAGCAAGAAAGATATTTCCGCTCAAATGTCTGTAAGACACCAAATTAAGGGATAAAGCTCACAGCCTCTCTTGGTACCTCAGGGACTTTAAGCCTATGACATCTTTGGTTAGGAAATTTGTTTTTTTTATTTGTTCGATAAGTTTAGTGAGATATATCTCAAAGGGGGCACTGTACTCGATAACTGCCCTGATCAATGCTGAGTTCAATGGAGTAATTGCCTCTTTAGATCTTGAAAATATTCCTTTGGCAATTAATGCGGCTAAATAAAAGAATTTCCTGGCGTCCACTGACATACAATAGTCAAAAGAGAGAATAACTTTAAAGATGTACATGCCATGGAAGGCACAGAGGTTGGGAAAACCATTCCTAATATGGCCATCCCTAAAACTGTATCTTACATGAGGAAATAGGATACTAGAAATCATGTCCTGATCATCAGTGCATTCAAATGAAAATAAGAAGCTGCAGTCATCCAGGAGGCTGGGTTAGAAGGGAGTTACCACAATGGTCTTGGGGGATTCCTTCTGAATCTTCAGAAGTACGCTCACTACTCTGGATATTTGTGGAAAAGGATACAGGAACATTCCTGTCCAAAGAAAACACATCTGTATTCCAGGTCTTCTTGCACAGAGTCATGGAACAGAATCTTGCCAGTTAATTGCTCAGAGACAAATAGATCTACTTGAATAATTCACCACAGACAGATCGAATCTTTGAGGACCCCCTGATCTAGTTTTCATTTATAAGGGTCTGTCTTGGTCCTGCTCAGACTGTTTGCCCCAGAATTTTGCTCTAAAGGAATGTAAGATGACTGTAGAGTGAAACTGTGCTGTGAAGCTATTTCCCAAGATAACATGGGTAGTCTGCATAGGGTATAAGATCTGTTTTCCCCTTGCTTGTTGATCTACCACAAGACTGTGGTATTGTCTGTAACTACTTGAAGAGGTCCCAGGGACCAAATATGATTCAGAGAGTTAAGTGCATTTATAACAGCTAGCATCTCTTTTATGTTTATGATCTTTTGTCTGCATTTCTTGTCCCACAGACCTTGCACTTTTATCCCCCTTGAAAATGCTCCTCAAGCAAAGTCCAAGGCATCTATTGTGACTGATGGACTGCTTTGAAGCAGACAGGGACACCTGGCTTAAGGGGTATTTAATGTTTCCACCAAAGTGATTTCTTTTTTCACAAATCCTAGAACTAGAATTTGAAAAGACATTGCGTCTTGGGACGAAGGTGACTTAAGATACCACTGTAACTTTCTCAGATGGAGTCTAGCAAGAGGTATCATGAGAATCATGGATGCCACAATACCCAGAAACCTGGCGTATTCCCCTGTGATGACAGAAGACTGACAGATAACCCCCTGGAATGCATCTAAAGATCTATTTTTTTCCTGTGGAAAAAAAGCTCCTCATTCAGATGTGTCTAGAAGGCACTCCAGAAACACAATCCTATGTGATGGAGTCAAAAATGACTTTTGAATGTTCTCTTGGAATCCCAGCCTGTGTAAGAGATCTCTTACCTAACTGGGAGAATCCTCACACTTTTTAAAAAGACTCTGCAAAGATAAGTAAGTGATCTACATATGGAAAAATGCAGATATGTAACCTGCAATGGGCTATGCCAGGAGCTAGACACTTTTTGAACACTCTTGCAGCAGCAGACAGCCCAAAGGGCAAGGCAGTGAACTGATGTGATCCAGGAACATAAAACCTTAAGAAACACTTGAAATCTGTATGAATAGGAATGTGATGATATGCATTTTATTAAATCTAAGGTTACTAAAAACTCAAATGAGAAAGAAGGGGTAACAGGTTGTGAAGTGAAAGCATTTTGAATTTCGGTACTGTCACAAACTAATTCAGAAAAGAAAAATCCAGAACTGGTCTCCAGGAATTTTCTTTCTTTGGCACTAAAATCATTCTTGATTTTAAGATTGAACTCTAACTTTGCAAACTAACATAGATAAACCTGAGTAATTAGATAAAATATGAGACATGATCAAGAAATATTTGAAGAAAATTTATATAAAGCTGTGGCGGATAATAGGAAAACACTCTACTTATATATAAGATATAGTAGAAATAAAGATATGCAGATTGATAAAGCTTGGTAAACTGTATGTAGATTCTAGAATTCATTCTGAAATACAACAAAATGTTGAGATATTTACAGTCTGCCACTAAAAAGAAAGCAGATAATCAATACTAGTAAAATCTAGGTAACTTCAGATCCATTATTGAATACAATGTGCCTTTTGGCATATATTTGTTTAAACATATAACTCAAAATGAGGGACCTTAGAGATTTAGAATTAAAAAAAATCAGTACTTACGTATTATCGCAACCACATTCTAAACGACTCACAGCCGATGTATTGTGGCAGCCCATCAAGCTAGCATTTCCTTTGGGAAAGAACATCCACCTTTTTTAGGATGTAATGTTTAAATCACAAGGTATATGGACATTGAGCACATGAAGATGTTTTAAAATGTTATGCCAGTCAGCATGCAAGTCGGACTGTATGATCTTTATTTTTCTGATAGAAATTCTTGCTAATATTCAACTGTGCTTTCAGTTAACTTTTTCTTCAACTTCTTATGTAACGCCGTTTGATCACGGCAACGTTTTAATCGCTGTAATTCCTCGTGTTCTTCAGGGTTGTTTATAACAGAATAAAAAAAATATGTGTTAAAACAAGAAAGAAAGATGCTGGTAGCCCCCCCGAATGGTAATGCCATCAGGAGGTAGAAGTTTGACGAGCTACATAAAGAATAGTTTCTGTTTCTGATAAACCACAGTATCTTTCTAACACTGTTACACATACCTCCAAACCTCCGAGTTCAACATATCTGCCCAAACACAAAACATAATAGTGGGGGACAAGGTAGATAAAAGAAAAAACAGGCACAGATTTTTAGACATTGCAGGTACAAACTTGGAAAGCTGCTACAATAACACGGTTTGTGTTAGCATGCATTTTCTTGAATTATAGGAAGTCTACATTTAAAGGTATGTCATTACTTAGACACTTTAATCTTCAATGATTGCCAGAAAACCAAACATTTTATTAGGGAAACCCCCAAAAAATTGAGGACTTCAATCCTCAACAACTGCCAGAAAACAAAACACTATTAGGAACAACCCGAAAATTAAACATCAGCACATTCAAGAAATTACGGAAAAGTGAGATGTCGTTTAGAATATGGTTGCGATAATACGCAAGTACCAAAAAAATCAGAGGCCTCAAAAGTCTTAGTTATCAGGATAGATTATAGCTCTTTCTGTGTACTCAGTCTCTTATACACTCCTCCTTGGGGATTTGTGTCTTGCCTTTTGAGACATGAAAGATACAACAGTCTTTGATCCCTTATCTCTTCACAAAACAAATGGTGCATCAAATGCACTGTGAAACAAACTAAACCTTCATCAGCTGATAAGTAAGATACACTGGCATGATAGATGCATATGCAAACATATCCCTCACCTCTGGAACAGACTTCAACTACATGTCAAGTAAATTAGCATTCTTGTCACCTTTAAGGTAAACCAAGATGGGCACCCTTACATTCTCCCCCTTGGTTTATTCTGTCTTGCCCTTCTTGAGGCTACAGGGAACTACAGGGAGCTTTTGAATGGGGGATACTGGCTATGCTTGCAGTGGTGTGCTTACTGAATACCAAGTACTTAGCTATGAACCTGAAAACCTAACTTAAATTACATTACGTTGAAAAAGTACTATACAAACTAGTACCAAGCAAAGAATAAGGAGAAGATGAAATTAGTAATAACAGTCCACCCCATATTCACATGGGATTCCTCCGGGTGCTCTGGTTTCCTCCCACATTCCAAAGACACACAGTAGGTGAAATGGACACTCTAATCTGGCCATAGGTGCGAGTGAGAGTGTGTGGTGTGGAAGAACTACTGCAGCAGTGCTAGCCACCCGGTGGTGTAAACTTCGGCTCTAGATGACTGTCACTGAAGTGACACCCAGACCCCATATGCAAAAATGGGAAAAGGGATTGTTGCTGGATGGATGGACCTAAGAACATCAGTGTGAAATTACAGTACTATTACATCAATTATTTACTAGGTCATATAAGTATAGACAGATTCCTCAAGATTGGAAATGGGAATAGGTCAAACCCAGAATCATACAGACACCTACGTCTACTTTCTTGTTATGGAAAAACTACAGATTGGTTTATTTTGAAAAAAAATATTGCCAGAATTGGAAATGCTGGTAACTGAAACCTGAAACCATACATAAGCATACATATGTTGACAACAGATCTATAACTACCTTTAACAGGTTCTATAATAACATAATTACAACAACAAATTAAAAAAGGTGTGCTATGATGAAATTTCTTTAGACCCAGCTCAAGCCTTTGATAGGGTCATACACAAAACACTGATTAATAAATTAAAACAATTGGGTATTAATGCAATCTTGATAAGGATGTTAGCTGCATACCCTACAAAATAGGACGTCAAATATACAGCAACTGGACAAGTGAAATTCTACGTTAAAGTCAGAATATACGGCAGGGTTTTGAGATGGGCCAATACTTGCTTAGGCTGCATCATTCTGATCTATCTTTTTCATCTGAGGCATTCTACAGTATATATATAAATATATGCAAATTACTTCAAATGGGAAAAATTAGTACATCTATTGGAAATATAACATGCCTGTAAAAGAACTAAATTAACCCCATGGACACAGGAGAATAATACGCAGATAAATCCATTAAAAATTAAGTATAAGAGAAAATACTTTCCAAGATGGCTGCACACAGATCAATACCTTAACTCTAGCTCTCTCAGAGTGAAAAAAAAAAGACAAAGGCCAGGAACTCTGTCACTTTTAGTAAATTCAGTTGCAGGACAGCAAGTACACTGCCTGGATGCCAGCAAAGAAGAAACTAAGAGAGCCTGAAAGAAAATCGACTAGAAAATGTGACGAGAAAGGATTGACTGGGAAGAATCCTGCAGCTGTTCAGCAAAAAGCAGTTCAAGCTCTAGCTCTGGTGCAAGACATGGCTTCCAGTAATCTACAAGAAAAAATAAGTCAAATGTGCTCAGAGCAGATTAAAATAAATGAAACAATGAAGGAGTATATCAACTCAAATAACAAAAGGCTGAACAAAATGGAAAAAGCTTTAAACAGATATTCAGATGAGCTGATAAAAATGCAAAAATCAGAGGTCAAAATGAAGAAAAGGTTGGCTGCATATGAGACTGCTCAAGATGCGATGTTTCAAAAAATAACAGAATTAGAGGACAGAGCATATAGTGAAAATCAGGGTCTATATTAACAGAGCGAAACTCCTTTTGAGCGAATACCAAAATACTGACACGAATTGAGCGAACCGCGAGAATACAAAATGCACTAAACTGCAAAATTTTAAATCTCGAACTGTCACAGTCGGCCAACCCCACCACCCGCTACATACTACCTACCCAAACAAAATAAATAAACCACATACATACACTAACCAAACCCTACTTCTATCCCTAAAGTAAAGTACCAAAACCCTACTTCTAACCTTACACTAAACCCCACATACACAACTACCTATGCACTATCCTTAACCCCTCCCTAACCCTAAGGTCCGTAACTACCGCACACTTCCCCTACGAAAATATAAACAAGCAAAATAAATAATCCATATACATACATTCACCAAAACCCTACTCCTAACCCTACACTAAATCTTACATACATTAACTATCTATGCACTTACCTTAACCCGCACCCTAACCCTAAGGTCCATAACTATCGCACACTTACCTTATGGAGCTATGCCACAGATGGGCCAACCATGGTAATTCGACATTTCAAAATTCGTGGTTTTGGACGTTCGCTGTAATGCCGGTTTGCGCAATACATGTCGACGTTTACAGATTCGCTTAAACAGACATTCGCTCTCGTAATAGGGAACCGAAAAATTTGACATTTTCTGCTGTACTGGAGAAACTAGAAGGGACAGACTGTATTAATTTTATGAAGATAAAAATAAGCAACTGGACTTGTATGTCACAGCAGGAACTGTTAACTAAAAGGGCACATTGTGTGTATGCTCCAAATCCAACCATGAGAAAGCAGCCAAGAACTCTATTAATAAAGTTGCAAACTTACCAGCAGAGAGTTGATCCTGACAAAACTTTGGTAAAAGAGCAAAGTATTAAAAGTTGGAGACAGTAGAGTGTTTGTGGAAAATGATTATTCACTGTACGCCAGGCGAAAGAGAAATAAATTTATTCCAGCAATCAGGGGATGTCGAGAGGAGGTGTGTGATTCAAGTAACACTTTCAAACCAGCCAAAATCAAGGAAAACAGGAACCACAGATCCAATAAAATGAATCCTTTATTTAGCAATTGTGGGTAATGAAAATAACATACAGGACGCTTTTGTCCATTGGTTAACCTGACTTCATCAGATAATACATTAAACCGTCTTCTGTACTGCTTAAAAAATGCTTCATGGTACCATGTGATCTTAGAATTTAAAACAAGATGTAAAGGTACTGAAGTGAAAACAATAATACTATCCTAAACACCAGTATTTACTCATTAATCATAAAAAATGTTGTGTATTACAAATCTCAAGAATTACCGACTTTTACAATACTAAAAATAAAACAAATCTTTATTTGTAAAATAAACACCTATTTTCATAAAATAAAATAAAATAAAAACTTATATAAATACCAAATGAGTCTGGTTAAAATATTGTATCTTGTAAAATGTCATAAAATATCACCCCAAACCATTTTTTGAAGAAATCATGTTATATGTGTGCATTCAAACCTGGGAAATTGGAAGCATGCAGCCTAAGTTACACATTAGTTCTCTGTACTCTGTATGAATCTCCCATGGCCCTCACCTAGCATCTCCATCTGTCTTTCTGATGATGGCAAACAAACTTTTTAAATATTTGACAGACATAAAGCATTATTACTGTTCTTTTTAAAGATGTCATTAACAATGCTCATAAATTCTTTTATGCAGATTCCTCTCGGTCTTACCTATATGAAACGTGTCACATTCAGAACATGTAGCTAGGTAAATTATTCCAGTTATTCCACAATTCCCTCGAACTGTGAACACTCATAATTTTTGCTCATTCCCCAGGGCCACAACCTCATCAGTACATATAAAGGCACACTGACTGTAACTACTGCAAGTAAATATACCTGTCTTATCTTTTCCTACTCCCAAGGAAAATCTCATCTTTGCCATCTCAAAATAACTCTGTAAATTCTTTTCATTTTTGTGGACAAATTTTGGGCTGAAACCTAGTGAGTTCCAATGGCTTTTATCTACCCTAAAATGTTCCAATTTGATCTTATGTTTTTATATAAGTAGAATCTGTATTAAACTGTAAAATCATAGCTCTTTCAAACACCCCATCAGTCTCTACACAGGGGGAAATCACCCCATGTGTCTCTTTACTTTGACCTGCATTATGGGAAGATACATGTATTCCTTCTACAGACAAATGTTCTTGGATCTCCATTAATCTAGCACCTAAAAGTAGTTTACATTTGGTTCCCCATCCATTCAAAATTTCAGAACTAATTCTTACGATAAGGTCCCAGGGGTAACCCCTCTCTAAAAACACAGTTTCTAGTTTCTGTTTTTCATTCAAAAATTGTTTCTTTATCAGAAATCCTTTTAGCAAGTCGTATAATCTGTCCTATTAACAAGTTGCGTTTACACAGAAAAGTGTGGCAACTACTATAATGTAAATAACTATGAGAAAGTTGGTTTCCCATATAGCTTGGATGTAAAGAACCTTGCCATTTGTCAACTGCAACACCCAAATAATCAAGCTCTGTTATTTTATAGGTATATGTAAATTTAAAAAAAAAATGGTTTACTTGTTTAAATAGCTCAAAAATTCAAGTATTTTACTGAGATGATCATTCTGTATGATAAATATACAGTGCAGGCACCTAAAGTATAAATTCCAACTGTGTACAAATCTAGAACAAAGGACATATATTTTCTCCAAGATCACATGACCATGTTTCCCTAAACGGCTGCACAAGTCACACCCATGACCACTCGCTTAAACTGTTTGTAATATTCTCCCTCAAAAAATACAAAGTTGTTATTCAAAACAGCTTCCATTAAATTGTGCAGTATGTTATTTTATGAGGATGTCAAAATAACTGCAATCCAACAAAGCTTCTCAAAACCACTCTAATCCAATCTCATGATGAATACATACATGAAAAATATCTACAACACTAACTGTAAGGAAACTGATTTGCTCTCCCCAAATATCCCTGTGTATTCTCCCCATAATATCCCACAAATCTCTTAAAAGATGTGTCTTATAAAAAAAGGCTTCATATATAAACTTAGGGAATATGTCTTAGACCCATATGCTACTACTGTGGGTCAAATATTATTCATTTATTTACATTTGTTGACCGGGAGAGTCCGACTGGACACAGGCCTGTTTTCAGCAGAGGCTCGGGGAGAAAAGCTCCACATTAAGTATTATTTGCATTATACAGTTAAAAAACATAGCATTTAAATATAAACATTAGTCCAGCTAAGGACGCAGGACAAGATTGATGGACATGCTCCACCTCAAAAAATCAAAATCCATAAGAACCACGAGAGCCAAAGATTTAAACCTCAGTATAAACATGAATAGAACATGCTGGATGGACAGATTCATAACTCAGAGGCTTCCCATACTCTGGAACAAAATCCCAGTCCATGTTAGGCAGAGCCCCTCACTGACTCTCTTCAAGAGAAATCTTGACGAGTGGATGGGAGATCGTAGGTTTACCCCGGGGGTCACCCCTATATCGCTACTTAACAGAGGCACAGTAAACTAATTTTAATAAGTAAGGGGGTCTTCAATGTGTCACTACTAGACAAAGGCACAGTATTCTAAATTTATTCTATACACCTTAGTACCACTACATGGGGTGGCGAAAGCCACATCTCTAGGGCTAGGCTTGCAAATGCCTCAGGGCAGATAGCCTAGTACTAAACTATGAAACTATAAGAATAAAACATAGATGTAAAACAGCTGTAGAACATAGTACAATTTTAAAATATGGTGACATATACTAAACATGGTTACAAATGTATGTGTGTTTTTTTCAATACATTAGTGCAGCTTTGGGATTCTAAAAATATATGGTACCCTCAGGTGTTCATTAAATAGAAAGTTTTAAGTTTGTAAATCCATGGCACCTTATAGCACCCAATCTTCCAACATTAAGTCTAACTTTCAATAAGAGGTGTGAATCTCATTAATAGAAACAATCATATATTTTTTACTGTCTTGAAGCAGATCAAATATGCTGGAAACATAATCAATTATAACAAAAATAATGGTACTGGCTCCTTTGTCTGGCTTCAATATCCTCACTATGTGATCCGTAGATAAAGTTTGCAATGACTCAATTTTTTGTTGTGTAAGATTGAAATAATCAGATTTCCTTCTGGTAGTACTAAAATTATGGTATAAGTCTCTCTCACATATCCTTTTAAAAGTTAAGACCAAAGGGTGGGAGTAAGGCATATAAGTATTTTCTTTCTTATGTACACTGTGGAAATCCCAGTACAATCAGATGTGAGATTAAAGCTGCTGCATCCAGCTGTCTTCAGAATACATTTTCCTGGATGATCAAACTCATTTTTGATGCAGAACAAGCTATGAAGGAAATACAAAAGTTTGCCCACAAAAATGAGCCATCAAGTGAACTCTGCTTCTCATTGTTCTGATAATACAACACATGGAGAGACTTTGCCAGTGAAACCTTCATTGTTACACAGGAAAATGCTTGGGAGACAGAGAAAAGCACGGTAGTTAACTAGAAAAATTGGGAGTACCTTGTAACAGAACTGGAGTCTTGAGTTGGGAGATAGAGATGAACAGGAAGAAGACCAGTAACATGGAAATTAGTGAATAAATGTGAGACTTTAAAGCATCAATTGCATTTGTGAAATATGGCTACATAAGAAAAAGTGGACTATTGTTGACTTTGTTAAACTTGTGGGGAACAAAGACATTTGCCTCACTTTATGTTATTAATGTTTGGAAGGACACTGAGGGGAGGGGGAGGGGAAGAGGAAGAGGATGGAAAAGGGTAACTATAATTAAATCAATTTATATTCTTAACAGTATTTCTACGAAACTTATCAAAATATAAATTGAATGCTTTATAGTAAAGCATTTTAGTTATTTTTGTATGTGATGAAATTCTAAATGTAAAGATGCCTTTTTTCTTTCTTTCTTTCTTTCATAGTATTAAGAAATGTAGATATTACAATGCAAAAAGAGAAAAAAAAGGCTAGACAAAAGCATGTTTAATTTATTAGGCTGTAATCTTAGGTTGCTGAAGTGGGGAATGGGGTGCAAAAGTACATAGACATTAATTTATGTAAAGCTGATATGTTTTATCTTACTTTTGCATTTGTGAATGTCTGGATTAAGACCTTTGGCTTAATCTAATAAAGGTTTTAACTGGAAACAAGTGAACACTGAATATAATGCAGTTTTCATTTAGCAATAAATGCTTCAGCTTGTGTTTAGAAGCCTGCAGCTAAGGCTACATTTTTTTCTCTTGCCTTTCTATGGAGACAATCTGATTATAATGCAATAAAAAAGGAACGGCACTGTTTCTTCAAGGCTAAAAGTTAATGTTTTCTGGAAGCATGCATGTTTGTTCACATCTAGGAGGGGAATAAAGATAAAAAACAGGCACAGATTAGTAAAAGTAGAAGCATAGGCAATAACATGTGTCTTAGCATGGATAACCTCAACTTTAGGTTGGTTATTGACTGTGTTTGCAGTTGCATGTTTGGGACAAATGTTCTTACTGGGAGAATTAAATAACACTCTTTAAAACCAAATTGAAACTTTTCCTCAGAACACACTGGATGTGCCCCTGTACTAAACCTGACTGATCAACTAGCTCTTTTTACTTGGTTCAACCTACCCTCCTCTTCTCAGTAATCAAGTTCCTTTTCTTAATAACAACTTACCTTGTCCTTCTATACTATTACTTACATCTTCAGAATCTTATTAAGGAGACTACTTTTACTAATATATTGTATAATTTCAGCTCCTACTTTTTCTTTATGACTACTTGTATACTAATATATTGTATAATTCAGCTGCCATCTTTTTCTTTATGATGTATTGCAACTACATTTTGTATTGTACTAATTGCATCTGTATATTTTGCACTGTTATGAACAAATGACCTCTTTGATTAATCTCTGTACTGCACCTGCAATGTTCATTGTATACAGTAATTTTTGTATATGTGATTTTGTTTGTTTCCTCTGAGCTTATCTCCCCGGGCCTCTACTGAAAATGGACATGTATCCAGTTAGACTAGCCAGGTCAACAAATGTAAAATAAATTAAAAAAATAAATAAATAAATAAAACGTCATTATTTGAAGATGCACATAGTTATGTGCGTTTGTATTATGTTAACATGTTATGGGGGTGTTTATCTGTCTGAGTGTTTCCATGAAAAAAAGTCTTATAAAATATGACATAGATTCCAGTGTTAACGATAAGGGAAAAAATGTATAAGGGCTCAACCTGACAAACAGTAGAGGGTGTATGTATATAATAGGTGGGAATAATAACTTATCTTAATATCAGCACTTTCCACATTATGTTAGAATGTGAATGGTATAACATAATTACATTATGAAATGCAGATCAGAAATAGTAATGCTACAGGAGACTCATTTGGAAAGAAATGCGCATGTGAATTTGATAACAAAAGGATTTCAGAATGGATATTTACCAGAATATCACGAACAAAGGAAAACAGGAGTACTTATATTAATTGCTAGAGGAGCTCCGATAGTGATACAAGAGGGGAAAGAGATGACAATGGCAGATTTGTTGTACTAAGGGGCTATTGGCAAGGGATGAGGATTACACTGGCATGTATTTATAGGTTCATAGGTTCATACTAGGCTATCTGCCCTAGGGCATTTATAAGCCTAGCTAGAGTGTGTTTGGCTTTCGCCACCCATTTTAAATTAATTTTGCTATGCCCTTTTTCGAGGTTAGTATACTGTGCCTCTGTCTAACAGTGACACAGAAGTGATACCCGGGGTAAACCTACGATCTCCCATCCACTCATCAAGATTCTTCTTGAAGAGAGTCAGTGAGGGACTCTGCCTAACCTGGACTGAGATTTTATTCCAGAGTGAAGGGAGCCTCTGGGTTATGAATCTGTCCCTCCAGCATGTCCTATTTATTTCAGTGCTGAGGTTCAAGTCTCTCAAGCGCGTAGCTCGATGGGATTTGGATTTTCTGAGGAGCAGCATGTCCATTAATTCCGGGTTGGACATGGCTTTATACGTCAGTTACAGATCGCCTCTGAGCAGGCGGTATGCCACTGAGTAGAGCTGGAGTTTCTTTAACCGGGCAGCATATGGCATCTGTTTGAGCCCTTTGATCCTCTTGGTGAGGTACTTTTGGGGTCTTTCCAGTTGCTGCAGGTGTCTGGTAAGGTACATCCCAAAAGGGGCATTGTACTCAATTATGGGCCTGATGAGGGATGAGTAAATATTCCATCTAAAACTGGTATTATAGAGTTTAAAAAATTGGGAGAAATAAGCTTGCAGCAGGGAACATTACTAAGAGATGGGGACTAGAATTTAATTTGCAACAACGAGGATGTATCTGGGGAGGGGGGCTTGGAAAGGAAAACAGAATGAAAGATGGTTGATATATGTAGATATTTATAAAAATATTTGGAATGGAAGAAATGAATTCAGTAGTAGAAACTCTGAGAGAATTTACACATTATTCCCAAAGGCACAATAACTGAGCTGGACTAGACAAAAATTATATTTCACAGGAACATGTGCATCTAACTGATAACTTTGACACATTCAATAACTATTTTATATCATGCTCCAATAATCACTAATATAAAAATGCAGGGTGCTGAAGTAAAGATGAGACACTGGAGCTTCCTCCCCTATCTGTTAAAAAGGTAGTTATTTAAAAAGTGGGTAATGGAAATTATTCAGGACTTATTAGGGAAGACATAAAAACTCCAGACATTATAGCTGGTAGTGTGGTAAGTGGGGTAAAGCAACATTTTTTTTTTTTTTTTTTTTTAACAATTCCAGAGTACAAAAACTTTTGAGACAATGACTTAGACAACATAAAGCAAAAGGGGTTCTTGCCAAACTTAGGGAACCTATAACAAGAAAAAAATAAACAGAGATCCTGTAGAGGTATTACAGCTATATCAGAAATTTTTTGAAAATTTGTATAAGGCCGAGAAGTGGGGAAATCAAGAAAATCAGAAATAAAAATATATATGGACTTAAATATGCCAAGGTTAGACAGAGGCAGATGAGGTTCAACAATTAACATTTAAGACAGGACGATATGAGATAAAATGGTGATGTATAACCCAGGCTGCAGGAAAGTCTCCAGGAATAGACAGTAGTCAGATGAAGTCTGGAAGCTAGAAGGGAAGAAAATTATAAAGATCTGGAAGATTCTGTTTAACAGTGTTTTGAAAGGAGGGGAAGCACCAGCATCCTGGAAAAAAAGCTGTAGTGGCTCTAACACCTAAAGACGGTAAAGACCCATCAAATCCTGCTTCATTATAGGCCCATTTGAATTTAAACCATGATTATGTAAGTATTTATGTCTATAATAGCTAAAGCAATGGCAAAGATAATGCCAAAATTGACAGATATGAATCAATGCGGTTTTGAGGAAGGGAGGCAAGCATTTGACAACATTAATAGAACAATGATGATTCAGACAGAAAGAGAAATAAAGAAAAAAAACACTGTTGTTGGTGAGTCATAATGCAGAGAAATCATTTGCCAGAGTAAGCTGGGTTTTTATGAGTAGGGCAATGGAAGCATTAACATTTCCAGATACAATAAGGTTAACTAGGAGGATATATGAGGGATTGGAGGCAAAAATCAAAGTGGGAGGGTTCCTCTCTGATACGTTGCATCTCAAGACTGGATCCAGGCAGGGGTTTCCTCTTTCTCCATTATTTGCATTATATTTTGAACCACTGGCAAACAAAATAAGGGACTCAGAAATTCAAAGATATAATTGGTACAGTTTTCAAGATAAGTTGACTTTATTTGCAAATAACATTATTTTGTACCTGATGAAACCAGAAAAAGGACATCTCAGAGCTGTGGAACATTTTGAGACAGTTCCATTTTTCAGGATATAAAATTAATGAAGATAAAACAAAGGTTATAGCTGTAGAATATGTACCTACACGTGAAATGGTTCAGCAATATCCATATTCATGGGGACATGACATAAAGCTATATTTAGGACTGTGGATTAAAACAGCACTGTTACAGCAGCTAAGGGTATGTGGGAAGAGACTAAGCAAAATATAATACATAAACTGAGACACTGGAAGCTCTTGCTAATGGCTATGGCTACAGATAGCAAGATACAAGCAGTAAAAATGTTTTAAGTCTCCTTAATTTTATACATAGGTCAGGCATATTTTTATCAACCACAGGAGGAGTTGTAGACAGTAATTAATAAACAGTTATAGGATTTTAACAGGGAGGTGAAAGGGGGCAAGAGTCAAGTGGGATAAGTTGATCCTTCCAATAGAACAAGGAGGTTTAGGATTACCTAATTTGAGGCGATATTTTAGAGCTATACAGTTTAGGCTCTTATGCATAACACAAACAGAAAGCTAAAATTCAAACTGGAAAGGGATAATGAAGGGGGGAGGGGTTCAAGAAATACAGAAAGAGTAGGATTTTGGATGCAGATGCTTATGGAGAATAGCAGCAGTCATACAGAATATTATATTCATAAAGTAGAAGAAAGTATACTAAGAACTAAACCATCTGTTATTCTGTCTCTTGCTTCTTTTAGCTGACCTCCTATAATCCTGCTACCTCTTGCATTTCTCACTATCTTTGTTTTCCCCCTCTCCTTTTCCTATTGGCTGCTCCTTAGCCTCACTAAGTCCATAATACCTGTACCAAACAGAAACTGTATTTTTTTCCACATTCTGTTTACTTCATTTCTGCCTTTTCCATATCTCTAACTACATAACATCTGTTACACTACTAACCTGCATATTTAACACTGTATATTAACCATTTTCATGCTTTCAGCCAATACCTGATTTGTTGTCATGACTAGTTACTAGTGATATTCTTTAACTTTGAATTGTTTTTTATGATACTGAAGCTTTTCTCTTCAGCCCCCTGACTGAATTTTGATTGTCATCTAGTCAGACTAGTCCAGGAAAACTGTATATGCATTTGTATTTTGCCTTATTACATTATTTTTATAGTTAGTTTATTAGTGACTTCATAAACTGTAGTGTCTTAGTCTGATAGTGGAGCTTTTCTCCTCGGGCCTCTGCTGAAAATGGACATGTATCCAGCCAGACTAGCCCGGTTAACAAATGTAAAATAAAATAAATAAATAAAATAAATAAGGATGACTGCAAATAGGGGTACAGAGAATAGGCAAAAGGAGGCTGGAATTTACTCGAGAAAGCTGACAAAAGAACCAAGGTAGTGGCAACAAAATAATCAGAGAGGGAAAGGTAATAGATGAGAAAGAGTCCAAGAAGACATTTGGACCGCAGGCTAGAGATCGTCTTCCCTATCGGGGACTGATAGAGTACAGGCAGAGTGAAAGGGATAGGAAAATCCTATGTGAAAGACCAGCACTGGTTGAGTTTTTAGTTGAGTCTAGAACAGAACTGCTGTTAAAATGGACAATTAGTACAGCGTATAAAATATTGCACAATAACTATAGGAATCAATCAGAGGAAGTCAGAAAATACTGAGAAGAGAGATTAGTTAAGCATTTCACAATGAAACAATGAGAGGATATATATATATATATATATATATATATATATATATATATATGTATATATATATGTATATATATGTATGTATATATATATATATATATATATATATATATATATGGCTGCCAAATATACAACAAAGTCTAGAAGACTTGGGATGTTTGCATAGCTACTTTTATACCCCATGCAGACTCCAAAGAATTGTTCCTGAGGTAGGTGGCAAATATTCAGGGTGTAATGGAGAAGAATAGGTGTACCTGGGAGCATATGTTTTTGGAGTGTAATGATTTGTCAGGCTTTTAAAATTAAACTTTAATTCTGGTGGCTGCCAAAAAAAGAAATTACTAGAAAATGGAAATCAAAGCCAAAATCAACCATATTTGAAGTACTGAGTATTTTATCAGAGATAAAAAACAGGAAGTTGGAACTTTAGAAAAGGGTAGGAGTAAATTCTACATAAAAATGGAAATTGTGGGAGCAATACATGAAGAGAAATGTTTTGAAGGAGGAATGAGGTTTAACAGACGGCAGGAATTGAACAATTTATGTAATGTTGGTTTGATTATATTATATAGAAGAATATATGTGATGTATAATGTTTGTAAATGTGTACTTGTTAAAATTATCATTTGCTTACTTTTTAATCGCATTTAAGGATATAGACATATGGGTATATCCAGCTTTAATTTTTTTCTGATCCTATCGAGCAACTGTTTAATCACAGTTAAAAAAAAACTATACGCTGTATAAAAAAGATTTATAAAGTCCAGGAAATCAAAAATGATGAAAGAGTTTGCAGCTTACATTAGATTCAGACTAGATTCTGGAATAGTAATATGGAAACCTTATAAGAAAACTAGCATGAGTAAACTGTAAAGTGTACAGGAGAAACATACCAAAGACATCCATGGATGAGTAAGTTTAAGCTACTATGAAAGATTAAAATATCTGAATGTGTACATTGTTTCATACTGATATTTAAGAGGACACATTATCCAGGATATGACTACCCCTGGGAATGCTTGGGGTAGCAGAAATAATCAGACAACCTCTGCAGGAGATTATATAGGAATAAGACGTGCTAACTGGTTCTCTAAGTGGGTCTATATCACAAAATCGATATCTGAAAATGTCAACTCACATTTGTTCGACACGGAAATGTCTAACTCCAAATTTCCCAAACGGCCAAATCGCCAATTTCTTCTTCTTTCTGAGGGAAAGAAATCGATTGGCTGTTTTGTTACACCTGCCCTTTCCCCGACTGTAGTGCAGTGTCAGAAGAAATCGGTGATTTGGCCATTCGAGTATGTTGGAGTTTGACATTTTCGTGTCGAACAAATGTGAGTCGACATTTTCAAATGTCACTTTTGTCATATAGACCCTTCTGAGGTACTAGCTGATTCTTGAACAGAATACTAAATTATATTAAAACAAGCAGTAATTTACATATTTTAAAAAGCAACTTGGACACTTGTTATGGGATAATTGTTTTGGCATATTTGCAGGCTACAAGGGAATTATTGTTTGCCTTAAATATTTGTATGTATGTAAGTATATATGTATAACTAAACAGCTCATGCAAGTCTCTTTTCTCTTTTCATACATACGGGCATTAATGCCCTTCTAGCTTTCTAATATACCAAAACGCTTGTTCCCGTAATAAGTGTCCATGCTGTTCTTAGAGATATGTAAACTAGTACTTGCTTTAATGTAATCTGATAATCTGTTCCATGCATCAGCTCCTCTGTCAGAGAACCAATTAGTACACTTCTCATTCCTATAGTATCTTCAACATAGGTTGTCTGATAATTCTCTAGTACTTTTTGATAACCCCAAACATTCCCAGAGGTAGTTGTCTCTAAATGCCTTATATACTTGAATAAGATCTCCCCCTAGATATCTGTAAGAGACACTGTACAAGTTCAGATATTTTAGTCTTTCATAATAACTTAAATTTTCACAACCATGATGCCCTTTGTATATTTCCGCTGTACTCATTCCAGTTTACTCATGCTTGTTTTCTTATTGGGTTTCCACATTGTTATTCCATACTCAAGTTTGGATTTAAAGTAGCTAACAAACAATGACTTCATTATTTTTGATTTCCTACACTTTAAATCTTTTTATACAACATATAGTTCTATAACTATCATTAACCAATTGGTTGACATGATTAGAAAAACTCATAGCTGAATCTAGCCATATACCCAAGTCCTTAAACGAGTCTACAGTTTCAATCAGTGTGTGCTGTATTAAATATTCACTTTTCAATTTATGTCTCCCAAATCTCATATACTTAGTTTTTGACATATTTATCAGCATTCTCCTGTGCCCACATGGTCAATTTAGTCAAGTCAGACATGCCTTATCTGTAACACATGTAATCGGTTTGCCCAGTTTCAGATCATCTGCATTTAGACTGTAGAACATCTCAGATGAAAAGGTTAGGTCTGAAAGATACAATCTAAACAGGTAAGGGGCTAAGACAGAGCCCTGTGAGACACCCTGACTATAACCAAGGATTTCACCTGAACAGTTGCTGTAAGATACTTGCCATGTCCTATTTATAAGTCATGCAGCTATCCACCTTATCAAGAGTACATCAATACCTAGTTGTACTAATTTATTGATCAGTGTTTTGTGTATGATCCTGTCAAAAGCTGAAGTTAAATCTATATAAATTACATCACGGCACAATTTTTCATTCATAGCTGTTATTATATTGTTACAGGACATCATGTTACAGGTGGTAATAGATCTATTTTCAACATATGCACGCTAATATATGGTTTCAAGTCCCAACCTATCCACTTCTGACAATAACTTATCCAATATTACCTTCTCCATTATTTTTCCACAATATGAAATTAGACTTAAGGATCTACATGCCTTTGGGTTTGTCCTACTCCCCTTTCCCTTAAAGACAGGCTTAATAAGCGCAGGTCTCCAATGTTGAGGAATCTCCCCATATTTATATGACCTAGTGAATAATAGATATAATGGTATCATAAGTTCTTGCTAAAGTGTTCTCAGGTCATTGTTACTAATTCCGTCTCCTCCCTCTGCTTTGTTTGGATCCAGTTTGCTCAGTTCTTTTTCAGTATAATCTAATTTGATTGCAGTATCTGGGGTTACTTGGATGTCACTAGGACAACTTATCATCCCTTTCGTGGAGCCAAACTGTTTTGCATAAGATTTTGTAAATATATCTATAATATGTTGTGTCTGAGAATAAATTTTAGAATCTGTACACAATTTATCAATTTGTGTCTTTACTCCTTCCACATCTTATGTATCTAAAAAGGTTTCCTATTATGCTTAATATCTTTATATACATTTTCTTCAAATTTTTCTTGATCTTGTCTTACACTATGCTTAATCTGTTTGTCCAGCTTTATTTCAGTTTTCAAAGTTGTAGTTCAATCTCTCTTCCATTTCTTATATTGTTTGTGTCTCATCCTAATCAGGTATCTTGTTTTTATGGAAAATTATCCCCCCGATGTTGCACATTTTTTTGATTTTTTGCACAGAAACAAATTCTCTTTCAAAACTTTCCACATTCCATCTGCCATTTTTCTGCTGTATACCTCAATCCGGTTAGTTTTACATAGTGACTGTATTACTTCCAAATAATCTTTAATTAACTTTCTGTGCATTGGTTTACATTTCTGTTTGGCAAAATTATCTAGCAACAAATTAACCTTTATAACCCCATGATCACTGCACATCAACGGTGGTAAAACTTGACTTGAAGTAAGAGTAATTTCTTTAGGAACACAAACAATGTCTTGTATGTTCCGGCCACTGGTAGTTTTTTTTTTTTTATAAGCTAAAGCAATTCTTGTTCCTGAATAAATGTTGTGAATAATTTCCTTACTAACATTGTTGAATCAATATTATTCAAGTCTGTTTCTGGTAAATTTAAGTCCCCAGCTAATACTATTCTTCCCTCCTGTGTTTCATGCAAGAAATGTATGAATTCCTCTAGGTCATCTGCACTTGAGTTTAGTGGTCGATACACTCCAACAACTGTTATATGTTCCCAGGTTGTCTTTATTGTCACAGTTACACATTCTGTAGTATTGGTGTTATCACTGAATATGTAACAATCACAGGTCTCAAAACTATCTTTAATCCCTACCATAACACCTCAACCTGATTTTTTGTAAGAACGTCTGTTACAGTAAAAACATTTATACCCTGACAGAACTGGTTTCCACTCATTGTTCTTTAACCATGTATCACAAACAATAAAAACATCAATCTAGTGGGAACGTAGCAAATTTTCCAATAAAAATTTTTTATTATTAATGCTCCTAGCATTAACAAACATCAGAGATGTATCAAATGTTGCTATCTGTAAACTGTTAAATTTTCTACCTGGCAAAAATCCTGCTTAGTGTTTGTCAAATACTGCAAAATATCTGCTGCAAAAATTCTCTTCCCTGATCTTGACAAATGTACTCCATCCTGTCTGAAAATGTGTGCCCCAAACTAGGCTTGGATACTCTACATTCCATTTTTTAAAACAGGACATTTTTCCATGTAAGTATTTATCCAAAAAATGTTTTCATTCAAAGTGACCTGACTATCCTTCCTCTAGTTGATTTGTGAAAAATACATCCTAACACCAATACAAGCTACACAATCTAAGAGGGTTGTCAGTTCCCTACCAACAGTCAGGGAATCCTTGCAGATGACATCATTTGTACCAACATGAATAAAAACGGATCCATACTTACTTACATTAAGGTGTTCCAAAGCTTTTCTCTTATCTATTTTTGCTCCTGGCAAGCATAACACTATTTGATGTTCATTATCTTGTCTGCAAATATAAGTATCAGTTCCTCTAATAATTGACTCTCCAATTACAAGAATATCTTTGCTGGCCATCTCTGAAGAATCTTCAGCTTCTAATACAGTAATATCTGCTCTATCAATTGTTATGAATGGTAGATCTTTATCACCATTAGTCTTATTAATCCCACTGTTTTCATTGTGTATTAAATTGGCATCCAGCTGGCATTGTAAATCCACAGCTTGAGCCATGTAGTCAACATCTGTCTTTCTCTTCTTTCTTCTTACAGTAATGTTCTTCAATCCTTCCACGTTTGGTTTTGATTTTTTCTTTTTCACCTGCCCCTTCCCTCTTTTTTCTACCTTCTCTTTTGGAAAAATGATGCATTATTCTGTAGACTGGAGGTTTTCTGATAGAAAAATACTATCAATCCCTGTAACCTGTGTGTTACATAACAAAGTAGTGCCCTTTTTAGTACATATTCGCCTTCCTTTACAGCCATTAATCAGTTTCTTTTTCTTTCTTATTTGTTGTTCTTCCTTACTTTCTTTTTTGTTTCCTTTTAAACAATAGCCAGTACACCAGGGTGAGATAAACCAACATTTTAAAAAAGCGGTACAGATATTCCGAATATGGAAACACTGTTACACATGATGAGCAAGAAGTGATTGATCAGAATGTATTGAATATATCCTCATAGATTTTGACCAACAGTCAGATTGGATTGCTCAGTAAAGGACTGAATCTTTGTTCCTGCACTTTTTGAAGAAAAGAGGAAGATTTTGTTAATGATGTCTATTCCTTTGCACGGTTATTAAACCTAAAGATATTTTTTTCAGGATGACTTGACTAAGATGCAGGATGATGCATTTAAGTTTAGGAAATCAGATTTTATGCCACCAATGAACCCTACAGTACAAATGTTCATCAATCAGGTTCTCAAAGATCTACATGATCAATATGCTAAGGGGATCCTTAAACTTAATAATATTTCCAATGATGAAAGTCAAGCCCTACAGGATCTGAAGAATAACACCAACATTGTAGTGATGTCTGCTGATAAGGGTGGTACAGTGGTGGTAATGGATACTGATAAATATAATTTAGAAGCCCAGAGACAACTAGGGGATTGAAGATATTATATGCCTATGCCACTCGACCCCACACTTTTTTTCAAAGAACAAATTGATGCTTTTATCAAATTGGCAGTTGAGGAAGGCATTATTTCCAATACCACCTCTGAACAACTGATTGTACATGACCCCAGCAGACAATATCTTTATTTGTTACCAAAGATTCACAAATCATTAATTGATTCACGTGGCAGACCAATCGTTTCAGGGAGGGGATCCCTTACAGAACCCATATCTGTTTTTCTTACAAAATATTTGAAACCTTTGTTGAAACATGTTTGATGAAGAATAAAAGATACAACAGAATTTTTACAGATTATTTCTGATGCCCAAACTGAACCAAAATGGCTTCTATATACTTTGGATGTAACCGCCCTTAATACCAATATTCCACATTGGGACGGTCTTTTGGCTTTGGAATATTGGTTACAGATCTCCAGGTTATATGTTCCTGGGTTCAATAGTTTTTTGACTGGGCTTACAGAAAAGGTTCGTACTATGAACATCTTCTACTATCAAGAGGAATGTTTTTGGCAAACATTGGAACATGGGAACTGCCATGGGGGCATAATTTGCCCCTATATACGCAGATCTATACATGGCATATGTAGAGGAGCAATTGATTTATGATGCCCTACATAATATTTACATACTTGAACTTGATATTTGGCGTCGTTATTTAGATGACTGCTGGCTTATATGGAGGGAAGACGCAGAATATGTTGAGGAATTTGTTCAATACATCAACGATAATAAATGGGATTTACAATTTACTTGGCACCATGATCAACATCAGATAACTTTCTTAGATGTTTTAGTGACTAAGAATGTTGATGGTACATTGAACACCCAAGTTTTTTGCAAGTTCACTCAATACAGTTCCATATTACATGCCAGCAGTTTTCAGGCAACACCATTTCAGGCAAAAGGAATAACCCTATTGGTTGGCACACTATATTGGATAATAAAGAAAAGAAGTGTATTGTTAGACTGGGGGGATTATTCCCACCTGGACTTAATGGATTATTATGATCAACCTATGGGATGCCTGGTTATTAATTGTAGCTAATATTTATTTGTGGTATTGGTGACATTTTTACTTGACACTGAAGAAGGCTTTGGTTTAACAGCCAAAACCAGTTTGTCTTGCTTCTACTCCATTAGAGAGTATGTTGGTTTATTTCAAAAAAAAAAAAAAAAAACTGTTTATCTCACCCTGGTGTGCTGGATACTATTTTTTTTAAATGTTTCATGGTTTTGCCCTGCACTGCCGTACCTGCAGGATCTGTCATTTGGTATGTTCCTTCTAAACAAACTAGATCCTCAGATCGCTGAAAAATTGCATCCAGAATTCCACTGTTGTCAGGGGTATCATCTTCTTCCATACAGGTTGAATGATCTTTGCAGACAATAGATGCATCATTTCCTAAATATGTTCTATTTGTTCTATGCCTAACATTATTTAGTTCATCAGACCAGTCATTAATATATGAAACAACAGTTCTCCAAGCCATGCCAATTGCACAAGTGCAATCAGCATCAAGTCTAGATTTACTTCTAACAATGGTAAGCAAATCATCCAACTTTTTACACGAGGAACACAGATCACCAGTGTTATCAGCTGTTACTATAAAATATGCATAGTATTTATTACACTGTACAATATATTTGTGCATTAGCAAATCATTAATTGCATACTCGTTTAAGGAATCCACATTCAGCTTCAAAGAAATAAAATCAGTTACCTCAGAATTCAAGGAGAACTTAAATCAACTTCTATGACAAAAAATCACACGAGCAATATACAACTAAATACTAAAGTAAGTACAGAACAGTTGTTCTGACCATACAAGTTTTGCAAGCCAGCCAAAAGCATTCCCTTACGTCATGTGTGAAGGCGCACAGTAGCTTCTGCTCATTATCGCTCTCAGTCACATTTCTTTTTAACAGTAAAGATCAATAAATCACAAACCAAGGTAGGATTGTTTAGATATGCTTAGGATTTCATACATAATCATAACTTCTCTGCAATGTCTGAAAAGTGACTTCACAAAATGTTTCATCACCCAAATATATAAATTCTCACATATTCTGAATCTTAAACCACAAAGATCCAATAATGTTATCCTAAATATCACATCTGTTCATTGTTCTTTAGTTTTACAATTTTTATAACCAGCTTCATATACTACATTCTGCTGTTTGCTGACTTACATATTTACTCCTTTTGCATATATTTTTTTTTACCAGGCAATCGATCAGTATTCACATTCTTTTTCTCTTGACAGCCAAGCAGTAATCCGATAACTACTGTAGAATGCACAGTCACCTCCTGCTCATTTAATTAACTAATCTGCCATGTTTCTCACCACTGCATTTGAGATAATCTATCAGCTGCACTGCAATATTCCAAATAATTTTATTTCTATGGCAAGTCCACTCCATACCCTTGTGACATGCATTTCTCTACATAGTCCTTCCATGAAAGTGCATTGCCATCTTCCAGCTCCTCTTCATTCATCATATTCTTTAATAACAAGTCAACCTTCTAATAGCTGGTGAATCAAAATAATTGTTTTCCCTCCTCTGACAGCAAACACTCTGCTCATTAAATCCAACATCACCATCATATCAACATCATGAACAACATCTATTTTGCTGGCTGCCACCCTTTTGGAATCTTCTTCCACCATACTTCAATCTGAGAACACTCTTCAGCAACTTCTGTTGATAACAGTACGGGTGATTTATTGTTACACACAATCATCATATACTGCAGTTACTGCTCATATATATACCTTTGTTCCACACATGATGATCATACATTAGACATTACCTTTACAACACAACTTTATCAAGCACTTTTTAACAAAATGCCAATTCTTACCCTAACCTTCTGCCCACACCCAACCTATCAAGTATCACTTCATCTTTCACAAATTTACTGTACAATACTTCTTCACATTTTCTTGTCTACATTCCCTGTACTGCCACAAATATGCATCGTAATCAGCTATTTCATTTCTTCTCCATCTTTTATATTTCACATATATTATCAGATTACTAACGATTTCTCAAAAGCATTCTTGTCTGAAACATTTTAAGTGAAGTCCTAATTCCTTACACATTCTAAAAAACATGTCCCATTGTCCCATCAACCTTTGTCCAGTAATAATCTACATAAAATATCTGCAAATACATAAAATATCTGCAAATACAATCTTTAAACCTTCTCTGCGTTTCCTAAACTGACACTTTACATTCCTTTTCAAGACCTTCCCAGTGCTATACTAGTTTTCTTCCATTAATATTTTAGACCATGCTTTTCATTTTACCAACACTTCATTTATTTTCCATGCTTTCATTTCCCTACCTACTCTTAAATTTCATGCATCTTTCCACGTTTTTACATCTTTTTAAACTGGAAATTAAACATGTCCAATGAGTTCAGTGCTGTATTCCAAATAAATTCAAAATAAAATAAAAAATAAGTAAATAAATAATTAAAACAGAATCATGCCAAATCTTTATTACTTCTTATATAACCATGACCCCATTATTCCCTCTTGCCATTTCTTTATAACTTTTACAACCCAGTAGAAATATTAAGATGCCATATGCACAACCATATTTACCAGACCCAACAAATCTTCATAGTATTGTGACAGGGTTAAATCTTGATTCCCTGAAAATTAACTCTTAATTGCGCAGTCGCCATTTTCAATTCTAACATAAATACCTCCTACAGGCCACTTTCCTTACAACAAACATGCTCAACAAACAAGTCCCTTTTGTGTTAAATTAATTGTCAAGCCCTCCAAAATACTGTTGCTTTCCTAATTTCTTGTAAATTATCCTTCTGTTCACTCACGATCACTTCCTGCCTCCCATATTAATTACTTTAATTAACATTGCCAAATCCCATACCACCTTACTTCTCCACTACAACCCAAAACTCTTTTATTTTTCTAAAATTCTTGCATCTAATAAGCATACATCTACCTCAAATGTCTCACCATAAACCACCAGCCTTCTAACATTATTTTTAATACTTTTCACATTCACTGATAATGCTTTTATAGGTTCATAGGTTGGTACTAGGCTATCAGCCCTAGGGCCTATACAAGCCTAGCCATAACAATTCCCTGGCTATTTCTTCCCACATTATTTACTTTCCTGGACCCCTGTCTAGCAGGGCGACTGACGTGATCCCTGGGGTGAATTTCCTTTCTCCCATCCAATCGTCAAGGTTCCTCTTGAAGAGGTCCAAAGAGGCACTCTGCTTGACATGTATGGGCAATCTATTCCAGAGTCTGGGGAGTCTCTGGGTCAGGAATCTATCCCTCCAGCATGTTTTGTTTATTGTGATGACAAGGTTTAGATCCCTGGAGCGTGTAGCTCTGAGGGAATGGGATATCTTTAAGTGTAGCATGTCCAACAGCTCTGGGTTTGACATGGCCTTGTATGTTAAGCAGAGATCGCCTCTGAGTAGACGATATGCAACAGAGTATAGCTGGAGTTTTTTAAGGCGGTCAGCGTAGGGCATCTGCTTTAGGCCTGTGATTCTTTTAGTGAGGTATTTCTGAGGCCTTTCCAGTTGTTGCAGATGTCTTGAGAGGTACATACCAAATGGGGCGTTGTATTCTATAATGGGTCTAATGAGGGATGAGTACAGTGGGACAATGACCTCCTTTTTCTGGATGAAAAGCCCTTCGTGATGAGGTGTGCCACATAGAAGGATTTCCTGACTGTTGTGGCGATGTGGTTATCGAAGGTGAGACCACTGTCCACCTGTGTCCCTAAGTCTCTTATCACACTTTCTGTGTTTAGTGTACTGCCACCTATATGGTAATTCATGGATACATGTTTTTTCCCAAAGGGGATAACAATACATTTCTTGGCATTGAGCTTGAGCCCATGGCTCTGGCACCAAGCATCTGTTTCTGTAAGACCCTTTTGTAGAGTATCCACATCATTTGGGGATTCAATAATGGCTCCCAGTTTGCAGTCATCTGCAAACTTTGTTAGCCAGAGTCCCTTAGTGTTGACCTGTACTTCAGAGAAGTAGATGCCAAACAAGAGCGGCCCCAGGACTGAACCCTGAGGTACTCCACTTGTCACTTGTCTGGAGCTGGATTTGGAGTCGGCTACTTTTACAGTGTGGGTTCTATCAGTAAGCCATTTAGCAACCCATTGGGTGACATAGGGATTAATACCCAACTTAGTAAGTTTATCTATGATTCCAGAGTGGGGGATGGTGTCAAAGGCCTTGGCAAGGTCTAGATAGGCTGTGTGGACCACCTTACCCTTGTCCATGGCTCTGGAGACTGATTCAAAGAAGTCAATCAGGTTCAGGAGACAAGATCGGCCCTTCACAAACCCAAACTGGGTGGGGTCCAGTGTTTGAAGGTTGCCAATGTCTTTGTTTATAAGTTCCATGATAATACGCTCCATGGCCTTGCAGATAAGGCTTGTCAGACTGATGGGACGGTAGTTTCCGGGATCCAAGGTGGATCCCCCCTTGTGGATTGGGATAACTGTAGCTCTGCGCCCCTCAGTGGGCACGAAACCTGAGGTGAGGCTATGATTAAACATGACACTTAGGTGAAGTGCCAGTTCATATTGTATTTCATGTAGTACACAGCCCGGGATGTCATCTGGTCCCATGGATGCTGTATTCTTGGCTTTAGAGAATGCGTTTTGTACCTGTGTGGCCGTTATTACTGGAATTTGGCAATCTTCCAGTATTGAGATGGGCCATTTAGGGGGTGAGAGGGGGGTGAAGTTGGCACTGAATCGATCTGCCAGGATATTGGCAATATCCTTTGGATTAGTATATTTATTGCCATTCTGTTTTAGCTCAGAGCAGATCTGAGCACTGCCATTTAGATTCTTGACATAGTTATAGATTGCTTTGTGGTTGTCTTTGGAATCTTTGGCAATTTTATTTTCATAACTAGCTTTGGAGGATTTTATGAGGCATCTCAGTTTCTTACTGAGGCTAGTAAGGGAGTTTTTTGCATCCTGGGATTTTCCTCTTTTCTGCAAAAGTTTCTTCCTTTTGTTGTAAAGTTTGTTTATGGCAGGGGACCACCAGATTGGCTTCCTTTTTTTGGATGAGAGCATTTTGGTTCTATTTGGGATGGCACGATTCATGCATGAGTGGATGTGCTCGTACATTGCCTTAGTGTAGGATTTAGCAATTGAACTTTCAGTTCCCGTCTGCATGGGTGTCATGAAGTTTGTCACTTCTGACTTGAGTAGCATGAAGTTGGCTTTGGAGAAGTTTTTTATGGTGGTTTCTTTACTGGGGGTGGGGCGGGATGTGGATGTTAAGGGTGATTAGCTTATGGTCAGACCTGACTAACGAGGGGGTGACCATAGGTATGGAGCATTGATTTGCCATGTTGGTAATGACCAGGTCTGGGATATTGGAGCCCCTGGTGGGACTATGGATTAGCTTGATCCAGGGCGTTGGAATTTATGAATTCCAAGAACCGTTGCGCAAAGGTGTTGGGACATGAGTAGTTTTCCCAGTTAATGGCAGGGTAGTTAAAATCACCCAGTATTAGGGTGTTTGGTTCTATCTTAATATTTTCCAGTATGTTTAAAAAGGTGTAGTGAGAATCTTGGGATATGGTGGGGGATCTGTAGCAAGCTACAATTTGGATTGCAGTCTTACCTAGTGTTAGTTGCACTTGGAGAATTTCAGACACATTGTGTTGGCCAACTAGCCTGGTGGTGTGAATATCCTTGGTGAATATTGACACTCCTCCACCTTTAGTGTTTCGGTCCTGGTTTGGTGACCGAAAAGTGTGGTAAGAGTTGTAGCCTGGTATTGCAGGGGTGCTCTCTGGAGCCTTGAACCAGGTCTCAGTTACTGCACAGATATCGATGTTCTCCATTTTAGGAGTGCCTCGAGAGAGTGCATTTTGAGGTTTAGACTTCTAGCATTGAGTAGCATTACCTTCAGATTTTGCATGCGTGTACCTGTTACAGTGGTGGTTTTGTCCTTTGAAGTTTGCCTAAAAAAGGCACTATAGGGGTGGCAAGAGCCTTAGCCAGTAACCTGAATCCCAGGGGCGACAGGTGCAGACCATCTCTGGCAAAGCATCGTGGTCTGTCAATCATGTCATCCCAGGCAGACAGATACTGAATCCCCTTTGAATGACACCATAAGCTTAGCCAATTGTTGAAGTCAATCATTTTATCCTTATATTGTGGTATCATTCTGGGCGAGGCAGGATGCTACTCAGGGCTAGGGTCATACCTGCCTGGGCCACATGATCCGAGAGCTCTTCCATGTCTCTTTTCATGTAGTCCAGGGAGGTACGTCTCAAGTCATTCACTCCAACATGGACAATGACAGAGTCATATTTGTACTTGTTGTGGAGTGACTTGAGTGCATGCGTTATGTGGCGGATCCTGGCACCCGACAGGCAGCTGACTGTAATTTTCTCCTTATTCAACCTGGTGAGAGGGACATCAGTGTGCCGGACTATAGAGTCACCTATGACTAAAGTGTTAGGCACATCGTCTTGCCTTAAGGGCTGTTGCTGTTGCTGTTATATCAACCCTTTCCCTTTTTGCATTCTTACTCGCCCCATTTTGCAGCTTTCTTCTTCTATATCTTACTCTATCCCCTATAAACTTAATCTTTTACTTGCCTGACTGTCTTCACTGCTACGTCTTCTCCCTGCATCTGTTTCCAGTATAAAAAATCTATTTTCTACAGTTATATCACCTCTTTGTTCTTTACATGCTACTTGTCCTTCTTTTGCCATTACAATTTTATCTGTCTTTTGTATATCAAAATCTTCCTGAAATCTTATTTGCTATGCATTTCTGGCACTTCCTTCTTCATCACTCCTTCTACATCCTTTTAATGTCTCCCTTTTTCTTCACCTTTACTCATCCTCATCCTTTAACACTCCACAGTCGAAGTACTAACTGACCTTCTTTCCCACACTTCTTAGACACTGATTTGCTGAATAAGCAAACTCTGCAGACTGTCCACACTTTCTTTTGTTACAGTCCTGAATTACATGTGAAACATATCCACAAAAAAGATTCTGCTTGTCTCCAGTATCTTATGTTACCTTTCCCATTTCTAGTAACAATATTAGAATTATGCTAAATTTTATTTTCCACAACTCCCACACCCCAAAACATGCTGATCTTTAATCCACATCCTTTTTATTTTTTTACATCATACGCTTTTTGGCACTGTTCAGCTAAAAAAAGTGATTCAGTTCTTCTTCATTATCTTTCATGCTTCAAAACTGAAGTGTTATTTTTCTTTTCTTTTACAGACTTACATTTTGAAATGTATAACCTTTCCATGGACTGCATAAACTTTTTTTTTATCAAATTAGTTAACAAAGTTTTCAAAAGTCACCTCACAAAAAGTTTCACTTCCTAAATGAATGCATACATAGTATATTTTAAATCCTAGAGAAACAATAAAATGTCTAATATTTTATACCTGTTGATGGCTTCTCCTGTCTTTACTCTTAATCTTTGCACCAATCTCTTTCTTAATCCTCCTTCTTAAAGGACAAAAACGGTCAGTAATCCCGAAGTCTACCACAAACAGACGTGCCACAGAAATCCTTTATAACACACTCTGTGCGAATATTGCCCTGCAAATATTTCCTGTATCCACACTGCATTCAACAAGCTTGGTTGAAGCTCTGAGACGTCACTCTAAAAATCGGCTATTCCACTGACCGAGTATTCATCTTCTCACAGACAATCTTCCTCTGCTTCAGATGCTTTCTTACCTCCTCTGTAGTTGTTTCTCTCAACACAATTTCATCCTTTGCACCATCATCTCACTCAATTTGGGAAGTAAAACATCATTCAACAGCATCACTCCACTCCACAATAAGGCATTTTCCACTGCTGGTTCTTCCTCTGGTATCGCTCTTACTAATGCTGCACTTTCTAACTCGCCTTGTGACACAGCAATTACTTGTACTTCTAATTTTTCATTATTTTCACTGTCTTCACCTCCATATCTTACACACTTTTCAATAAAATCACCTTCTCAGCTTCCTCCTCCACCGATGCATTTCCTAATCACTAGTTCCTGCATTGTGTGTGGGTGGGTGTGTGTGTGTGTGTGTACTACTAACTCTGGTATGGAAATAAATCATATTTTAGTTGGTTCCTTCCTTGCACGTGTGTGTATATATACATATATATATATATATATATATATATATATAAATTTATGTATGTTCATAGGTAAGTACTAGGCTATCTGCCCAAGGGTATTTATAAGCCTATTCAGAATGTGTTGGCTTTCGCCACCCCCTTAGATTAGTTCCCTGTGCCTCTGTCCAGCAGAGCCACTGCAGTGATCCCCAGGGTAAATTTTCTGTTTCCCATCCACCCGTCAAGGTTTCTCTAGACCATTAGTTCCCTGCGCCACTGTCCAGCAGAGACACTGCAGTGATCCCCAGGGTAAATTTTCTGTTTCCCATCCACCCAAGGTTTCTCTTGAAGAGTGTTAGTGAGGGCCTCTGCCTGATGTATACTGGAATCCTGTTCCAAAGCATGGGGGAGTCCCTGGGACAGGAATCTATCCCTCCAGCATGTCCTATTTATTGTTGTGGTGAGGTTTATATCTCCAGAGTGTGTGACTCTCCGGGATTTGTTTTTTTTTTAGGTGGAGCATGTCCATCAATTCTGGGTTGGACATGGCCTTGTATGTCAGGCAGAGATTACCTCTGAGGAAGCGGTATGCAACAGAGTACAGCTGGAGTTTCTTCATTTGGGCTGCATAGGGCATCTGTTTGAGGCCAGTAATCCTCTTGGTGAGGTACTTTTGTGGCCTTTCCAGCTGTTGCAGGTGTCTTGTAAGGTACACCCCAAATGGGGCATTGTATTCTATTATGGGTCTAATGAGTGATGAGTAGAGAGGCACAATAACCTCTTTTGTTCTAGGTACAAACCCTTTTGTGATTAGATGGGCCACATAGAAGGATTTTCTAACCACCTTGGCAATATGATTATCAAAGGAGAGATTACTATCTACTTGGGTCCCCAGATCCCTTTTTACATTTTCTGTATTAAGAGGACTACCACCTATGTGGTAGTTCGCAAGTACTTTATTTTTTCCAAAGGGGATGACTATGCACTTTTTGGCATTTAGCTTGAGGCATGATTTTGACACCAGGTATTTGTCTCAGTGAGACCCTTCTGAAGGGTGTTTGTATCAGCTGGAGAATCAATTATGGCTCCTAGTTTGCAGTCGTCTGCGAACTTGGTCAGCCATAGTCCTCCTATGCTTGCCTGTACCTCTGAGAAGTATATACCGAACAAGAGGGGTCCTAGGAATGAGCCCTGGGGGACGCCACTTGTAACCGGTTTAGAGTCGGACGTAGAGCCTGCAACTCTCACCATGTGGGTTCTATCCATGAGCCAGTTGGCAACCCATCTCGTGATGTAGGAGTTTATGTTCAAGCTGGTGAGCTTGTATAGAACACTAGAATGGGGAATGGTGTCAAAAGCCTTTGCGAGGTCTAGGTAGGCTGTGTGGACCTCCTTTCCCTCGTCTAATGCCTTGGTAACTGTCTCAAAGAAGTCCACCAGGTTTAGGAGGCATGATCTGCCCTTAACAAAGCCAAACTGGGTAGGGTCCAAGGTTTGGAGGTTCTCATTGTCTCTGTTAATGAGTTTCATGATGATGTGCTCCATAGCCTTGCAGACCAGGCTAGTCAGGCTTATAAGGCGACAGTTTGTGGGGTCCATTGTGGCTCCACCTTTGTGGAGTGGGATAACTGTTACTGTGCGCCACTCTGTGGGTATGTAGTCTGTAGAGAGACTGAGTCTGAATAGTGTGTTTAGGTGAGGGGTTAGTTCATTTTGGAGCTCTTGTAAGACACAGCCTGGGACACCGTCCGGTCCCATTGAAGCTGTGTTTTTGGCTTTGGATAGGGCTATTTTCACCTGTGTGTCAGTGATTGACGGGGCCCTACATTCTTCTGGTATGGTTACGGGCCCTTTAGGGGGTGAGAGGGTGGTGAAGTTTGCACTAAACCTGTCTGCCAGAATGTTGGTAATATCAGTCGGTTCAGTGTATTTTATTCCATTCTGCACTAACTCAGAGCAGATCTGACAGTTTCCACTTAGGTTCTTGACATAGCCAAAGAACGCTTTGTGGTTATCTTTGGAGTCATTGCCAATTTTTCTTTCAAAACAAGCCTTGGATGATTTAATGAGGGATCGTAGTTTCTTGCTGATACTGATATCAGGGATGTCTTTCCTTCTTGGGATTTTACTCTTTTCTGTACTAGTTTCCGCCTTCTGTTGTATAGCTTGTTTATGGCAGGGGTCCACCAGACTGGTTTCCTTTTCTTGGAGGAGTGAGTCTTTGTTTTACTTGGGATAGCACGATCCATGCATTCCTGCAGATGCTCACAGATTGCCTTTGTAAAGGTTTCAGCAGCTTGGACAGCATTGTCCTTGAGCATGGGGGCTGTGAACCTTTCCACCTCGGTCTTAAGTAATGTGAAGTTTGCTTTTGAAAAGTTTTTCACGGTGGTTTCCTTGACTGCGGGTGGGGGCGGAATGTGGATATCCAAAGTGATTAGTCTATGGTCTGATCTAACCGCGAGGGGTTGACCTCCGGTGTGGAACCACTGGTCGCCCATGCTGGTGATGACCAGGTCCAATATGTTGTTCCCTCTGGTGGGGGTGTTGACCAGTTGATCCAGGGCATTCAAGTTTATAAATTCTAGGAAGCATTGGGCAAGGGAGTTAGTACTTGAGTAGTTCTCCCAGTTTATGTTTGGGTAATTGAAATCACCCAGTATAAGGGTGCTTGGTAGGACCTTCATATTTCCCAGTGTCTCCAGAAATGCGGAATGGGGGTCCTGGGTCATGGTGGGTGATCTGTAGCAAGCTACAATTTGGATTGCAGTTTTGCCTGTTAGTTGCACATTGATGATCTCTGATGCATTGTGCTGCACCATTAACCTGGAGGTGTGGGTATCCTTAATGAATATGGATACACCCCCGCCTTTTGTGTTTCAGTCCTGGTTCTGTGGCCGAAAGGTATGGTATGAGTTATAGCCTAGTAGTGCTGGGGTGCTTTCAGGAGCCTTAAACCAGGTTTCTGTTACTGCACAGATGTCGATGTCCTCCATACTGAGGAGTGCCTCGACTGCGTGCATTTTGAGGTTTAGACTTCTGGCATTGAGTAGCATTACCCTCAGTTTTTGGTAACTTGTGCTATTTATGGTGATGGGTTTGTCTTTTGAGCCTTGCCTAAAAAAGGCACTATGAGGGCAGCAAGAGCCTTGGCCATTATTCGAAAGCCTAAGGGCGACAGGTGCAAGCCATCTCTTGTGAAGCAACGTGGCTTGTCGAGCATGTCATCCCAGGTGGACAGATACTGGATCCCCTTTGAATGACACCAGAAATTTAGCCAATTGTTGAAATTGATCATTTTTTTCTTTATACCGTGGTATCATTCTTGGTAAGGGTCAGGTTCATACCGGTCAGGGCTACATGATCAGAGAGCTCTTCCATGTCTCTTTTCATGTAGTCCAGGGAGGTACGTCTGAGGCCATTCACACCAACATGGACAATGACAGGGTCATATTTGTACTTGTTCTGGAGTGACCTGAGTGCTTGTGTTATGTGGCAGATCTTGGCGCCTGACAGGCAGCTAATTGTAAACTTCTCCTTGTCCAGCCTAGTTAGTGGGACATCAGTGTGCCTGACTATAGAGTCGCCTATTACTAGTGTGTTGGGTATGTTATTTTGCCTTAAGGGCTGTGATTGCGTGGCACACCGATTATGTGAAGTATGTGTTTCATGGTTGGTGATGGGGTGTGGAGGTTGCTTGGATGTCTGCTTTGGAGGTCTCTGTTGCTTTTGCAGATTTTTATTTAGGGCCTCCGAGTATGTTTTCATGTATTCATGTGTGTTATTTGCCGGTGTTGGTTTATTAGGTCTATGTGAGACTGGTGGTGTGTTGCAAGTATTACCCTTCTCCTCTTGACTGTCAGTTCCAGTCTTGGGTTGAGAGAGCTTTGCCTCCAGTTTGGCTGTATAATTGCATCTCTTGCATATATTAGTGTTTGGTGGTAGGAGGAGAGGGTTGTCCGTGTACATGAGGCAGTTGTAACATTGCCTCAAAATGCCCAGATGTATATGAGTTTATATTATATATATATATATATATATATATATATATATATATATATATATATACACATACACACACACACACACACACATATATATTATTGTAGATATATATATATATATACATATATACACACACACACACACATATATATTATTGTATATATATATATATATATATATATATATATATATATATATATATATATATATATATAAATACATTTTTGTGTGTATATTATTATTTATTTATTGACATTTGTTGACCAGGAAAGTCCACTGTGCTCAACAACCCATTTTCAGTGGAGGTCTGGGGAGAAAAGCTCCACAGAATCACAGAAATTTTTACATAACATCAGCTTAACATTGACAGTCAAGAATGTTTTTACATAATACAAATTGAAGTAGATACACAAGACAAATGCATAATATAGAGTTATACAATACAAGAAAATAATTACAATTTTTAGTAATTCTGTTTGTATATTGTCATAAGTAAGAATACTGTTTAATCAATTCTGTTTATTCAGCCACAGAAATAAGGAAAGCAAGATAGATTGGATACGAAGACAGATAGTGTAAATTGCAACTATATTAAGTTAGTAATAGTATTTGTAGTGTACAGTGGCCAAAGTATTTAAGGTGGTTTAATAATATGACTATAAAAACAGACAAGGTTATTGAGATAGTCTTATTTTAGTGCAAATTTAAATGTTTTTAAAGAGTCTAGTTGAGTAATAGAGAGAGGGAGCGCATTCCAAAGTCTGGCAATGCATGGGAATAGAGACATTGTCCAGCTCTTTTGTTGGGTTTAGTTATGGTTAATTATTGTTTGTTAGAGGACCTAAGATGCAGAGTAGGGGTGTGTGTTTGTATTATAGTTTGAAGGGATGGGCAGAAGTTTGGATTATTTAGTAGTTTGTGGGTGAGAGTAAGTTGGGAGTAATGTAGGTCATGAGGGAACTCAATCCAGTTTAAAGATTTAATGGCCAGGCAATGATATGTGCGAGTTGGTATGTTGGAGACAAACCTGGCAATTTTATAGTAGCACGACTGCAGTTTGTTCAGGACAGATGTGTGTAGGTTAGTGAAAATGAGGCAACCATAGAGGAGGGAGGGTAGAAGTAGACTATTAGCTAGTTTCAACTTGGTAGACTTGCCCAAATAGAGTTTATGCCTATAGAGTTTGCCAAGCTTAAAATGGGTCTTTTTGATTTGGCTGAGTATATGATTCTCATCAATTGTGATGCCAAGTAGTTTGGCTGTTTTTACAATTTCAATTTCTGTATTGTTTTGAGAGAATATTTTAAAGTCTAGAGTTAGAAGTTTGGTTGTGAAGAGTAAAAGTTTTGATTTTTTGGGATTAAGTAGCAGTTGAGCTTCGTTAAGCCAGGATTCGATCGAAGTAAATGTATTTTGTGTTAACTTTATGAGATATGAGGTGTTGTTAGAGGATATAATTATACTTGAATTATCCGTGTATTGGATGAGTGTACTTTGCAGGGATGCTTTATGGAGATTATTAATAAATATGTTAAAAAGCAAGGGCCCAAGAACAGACCCTTGGGGAAATGCCTGTGTTCTTGAGCAGGTAATCGGACTGCTTACTTTGCCATCTAACAGATTGTTTTCTGTTGTGTAGATAGTTATGGAACCAGGTTACCGAGTGTCGGGAGAAGTTTATGGTCTCAAGTTGTAAAAGTAGTTTTAAGTGGGTCACTGTATCAAAAGCTTTTGATAGGTCTAGTAGGATCACTGATGTTAGTAGGCCTGCATCAAGAGCTTTGTACACAGTGTTGGTAAATGACAGTAAGGCTGTTGTGCTGTGTGCTGGCCGTAAACCATGTTGGGTGGGTGCGAGTAGGTTATTGTTTCTGAGATGTTTTAGTAATTGAGAATGAATACACTTTTCTAGAATTTTAGATAAAGGTGAAAGTATGGAGATGGGCCGGTAGTTAGATCACTTGTGTTACCGCCTTTGTGAAGGGGAGTAATAATTGAGTTTTTCATAGTTGTGGGACATATGATTCAGAGATTGACCAGTTAATGAGAATGCTAACTGGAAGAGCTATAGAATCTGCTGAAAGTTTTAAGAACTTCAGCTGGGAGGCACTCGGAAGAGGGGAAGCATGGTTTTAGCTATGAGAGAAGTTTACGAACTAGAGAAGTGGGTACTGATTGTAAGGTAAACAGAGGAGTGGATGTGTTTTAATTGCAATTGATGTGAGGAGAGTGGTTAGAGTGTATTGTCATTTATGTTGCCAATTAAACTTTTGTTAGTTTGTAGAGAGAAATCACTAACAAGTTTCTGGAATATATATATATATATATATATATATATATATATATATATATATATATATATAAATAAATAAATACTGAATTTCAGCATTTCGACAGTATAAAGCCAAAACTATCACAATACCAACACTTCACAATCACGAAACCAAAACATCGAACAAACACAATACAGCACACGACACACAAACCATAACACCCACACCACAAAACAATTAAATACAGCAAAACACCACGCAGACACACACCTACACTACACAAATGCAGGGAGGCAAGCCCCCCCTGCACCCCCCCCACACACACCCCACTTATATACACTAACTCCAAGATCACATAAACAGTAAAGAAAAAAATAATTACACACAGCCAACACACACACAATCATACCTCCACCTCCCTACCCTAACCCACTCGTACAAGTTAGAAAAACACTCGCACACACTCACCTTAAACTGCAGACACCATCCCAGCCAAACACTTCCGCAACATAATGTACATGCACAAGCGTGAATTCGACATAGTCCTACTTGCGCTTATGCACTTTTGTTATTCTGAAGTTTCGACTTCATGGACATGAATTTCTGAAATTCAATACTTCAGCAATTCGTGTTTATGAAGTGAAACCATATAGATCCATGTGCCTCCTCTTGCACTGGCATTTGCGAGGGACCTCCTTGGGGGGAGGGGGCTCTCCATGAGTAAAGGTGTATTCAAATTTCTGCTAAGTACCTGAAGCACAAACGAAAGCAGTATAACTAGACATTTCACACAGACCTATAGAGATGGAAGCCTGACAGAAATTTCAAACTAAGAGAATAGTAAATGCTGAAAATTAAATATAAATGAAAAATGCAGTGTAAGCACTCTATTAATGAAAAAGAAAACACCAGAAATAAAATGTGTACATGCAGTAGGCTGTAATGATTTACCAAAGATACAGCAAAGAAAACACCAACAACACACAGAAATCAAGTCCACAAAATAAAATAAAACAGATTAATCCCAGAAAACAAGTGGACTCAAAAATGGCCAAAGACTCAAGAATATCTTTCATTTACTTCCATAGGAAAAAAATTCCATAAGTGCTTTCACAGTATGCCTGCTTCATCAGATGCAATATAATGTAATATAATAATCAAATGAATCCTCTTATATACTAAAAACAATTACAACTCTTTGGTCATATGATTTCTATATTAAAAGTGATACACACACACATAATGCCCTTCTAAACATCAAAACATAAATATTTTTCATTAAACTACTACAAGCAATAAGGACAACCACTAACAAAATAAACACTGTTAAAAACAATTACATTAGGTCATCTGGACATAATACACTTATGCTATCTTTTAACTAGAGGTCTAGCCTTTAACATAGGTTGGATGGGAACTTTATCATTTAGGCCATGCCCAAAATCACCTCTTAACCTAATAATCCATTTGGCCTCTAGTTGCTCAGCATGATTCCTAATGTCCCCACCACGAATACTCTCTATACTCCTGCCAATGACCATAAACTTAAAACTATGACTATTGTCGGTCTCCTTTACATGCTTGGCCAAAGCACTGGAAATAGTAAACTTACTAATATGATAAAGATTTTCTTTTATCCTATCTCTTAAGGGCCTATCTGTTTTACCAATGTAAAACTTATGGCAAGACAAGCAGCAAGCTAAGTAAACAACATGTGATGTCTCACATGTAGCAGAGACATTGAATATATACTTCTTATGTTTATCTGGATGAAAAAAACTTCCTGCTGTATCTATGTATTTGCAAACTGCATTATTTCCCACATGGTTTAGTACAGTATGCATCTTTCTTAACTTTATTATCTCTTGGGTAGCATAACTGCCTTTTTAATGATCGCATATTTTTAAACAAAAACTTTGGTCGAACATCTATCAGTTTACTAATTTCTTCATCTGTTGTTAAAACAGACCAACATTTCTTAAAAACATGCACATAAGACTTCACACCACTAGAATAATGTAAAGGTACCTGCAACATTCTACCTTGTTTAGTAGTGTCCTTTTTAACACTAATAAACTGAGCTTCTGAAAAATATGGCTTAGTATTACTCCCTCTTAAATTAGTAATTTCTCCTATAGCATCAGTGATCTCATGCTCTTTATAACCCCTATCAACAAATAAATTAATCAAACTATTAGTATGATTAATAAATTCTTGATCCTCTGCATTCAACCATGAAGCTCTCAAGACCTGATTTCTCACAATGTTTTTAAAAATGTGTGACAGATGCACACTGTCACGAGACAATAAATGATTCCAGTGGCAAGGTTTCCTAAACAGTTTGGTTGAAATGTGGCCTTGGTCATCAATTGCAACATTAACATCCAAAAAATGAATACTTTACTCACAGCCCATTAAAGAAAACCTTAAAAAAAGAAGTACTTGAACTGATATATTCCTCAAATGCTCTAAGCTCTAATAAGGAGCCATCCCATAAAAGGAATATGTCAACAAATCTATGATAAAACAACACAAATTCATTAAAAGGACCATTCAACATGCACTGTTGTTCCCAAACTGCCATGACAACATTGGCATAGCTATTGCCATATGAGGTGCCCATAGCTACACCATTCCTTGCCAAAAGGCATTATTAAAAATAAAAACATTATTGCCCAAAACTCATCTCAAAAGAACACAGTATAACTCAATTTGTTCATTGGTAAAATTAGCATGTGGCGTCAAATATTCCAAAGGCACAATTTTTACATTTAAAACCTATTTGTGGCGATCCAAAAGAGTTTAAATTAGAGGCAACTAAAATGGAGAGTAGATTTGTGAGTAGGGGTTATAATTCTACCCTAATTAGAAAGCAAGGAAGATGGCCTCGAAAGAAAGAAGGGGAAAACTGTTAAAAGTTGAACCTAGGAATAATAGGGTAGGGTTGCCTAAGATTAGGCTTATCACTACCTATGGTTAGAATACCTTTAAAATTAGAGAGGTGTTGGACAAATACTGGTATATTTTAAAAATGTATGAACTTTTTGATCAATGTCTATGGGATAAATGTGTGTTTGGATATAGTAGGGGCAAAAACACTGGGGAATATTTGTCATGGTATAAAAAATGGGATACAACTGGTACAAACATTTATGGTAGTAACGTGGTTGGTAGTGCTATGTGTGGTAACTGCATATATTGTAAAGTGGTTTCGTATACTAAATCTTTTGGGTCAGTCAATACTCCAAAGGTCTTTTCAATTAGGCACCTTATTACATGTAATACAGAATGGGTTGTTTAAATGGCTGTTTGCCAGAGCGGGACTTTCTATGTTGGTCAGACTTCTACGGCATTTAAGAATAGGATTGCTGTTCATATTAGTGACATTAATTGTAAATGTTTGAGAAGTGTGCTGTACAAGCACAAATTGGTACATTCTGCGGCTCACTTTATTTCTGTAGGTTTGGACAGTATTAGGGGAAATGGACTGTTTAACGCATTTAAACATCTGCTATTAAATAAAAAAGAAAATATGTGGATTTTTAGTCTTGGGGTGATGTATAAGCCTTGGTTAAATGAATATTAGTGAAAACATTAGGATAGTGAGTATTTACCTTATTTCATTTAGATAAAATAGCTCTATTAGGATTTAAACATGTTAAATATGTGGTTCATTTGAAATTGGAAACTGTTGCTTTAAGATGTAACTCTTTAAAAGTGAAAGAGGTGTGTCTCCATTTACTGCACTGATGACACAAAAAAGCGAAACTGGTCTGCTGTTTAAATGTGGTTATCTGAGCCAGTACTTGTTTTTACGGCCATTTAAAATGTTACTTTTGTTATTTTGAGAAGTTTGTTTTAAAAATATTTTTGGAATGCCCAGTGCTGTGATCAAGTGCTGGATCTTTGGTGGAGTGGTTACATTAATTGTTCTGTGCACCAGAATCAGTTTGCGCACCTGGTTGTGTGGAAGTATATATATTTATATGGATTCACTTTATATCCTTGAAATACTGAAATGTCAAAATTCAGTATTTCGAAGCTATAAAGTCGAATTTTTGAAACATAGAAACCTCAGACGCGTGAAATTCAAAATCTCGCACAGCAGAGATTTTGAATTTCGCGTTACTACTGCACACACACCATCCTCCCCACACACACAAACACAAGCTCTCTACTACATAAAAGCAGGGGAGCAACCCCCCCTGCACCCCCCTACCCCCCTACTTAAATATTCTAACTACGAGGTCGCACTACACACAAACACACACACATCACCACCACACAAGCTAAATTCTGCTCGCACACACACACACATCACAGCAACATAACACACTAACACACACCACAGCCCCTACCCAAAACCCTTAACACACACACACACACACACACACACACACACACACACACACACACACACACACACTTACCTGAAACCGTAACCACAGCGGAACCTCAGAAGCGTGAAATTCAAAACCTCCGGTATTCAAGGTTTTGAAACTCGTGCTTCTGAGCTTTCGCTCTTTTCAGGATTCCACTTTATGGGCTTGAAATACTGAATTTTGACATTTCAGTATTTCGGGCTTCTAAAGTGAATCCATATTTATTATTTATATTACAGCAAACTCCATCAAGAGCTGCTATTTAGATGAGTCGCCCAGGTACGGGGAGGGGGTGGTAAGGTGGTTAATAAACCTTGCCACAGAAAACCCACTCTCAGATCAACTGGTATGGTAAATATGCACTGTTTATATCAGAGTTTCAGTGCTTTCTGCAGTAACTTATTATTAGGATGAATCCCATACAGTAAAACATAAACTATCCAGGAGGCCAGAGAATGTCCAAAGCCCAGAGGGCTGAATCCTATAACAACAAAGTAGAAAAGGAGGCCTGATTCACAGAATTATAGTCCAAGCAATAATGCTTAGCCAAGTAGCCACAGTATGAAGGTCCACAATAGAGACCTTCCAGAAGCAAGCAGTTGAAGTACTCATGCTGCACACCTCTAGCAAAGTGGCCTTTTTAAGCAGCATCTTCCATGGTATGGTTAGCTGCCTAATGGCAAAACACAATAAAGCTAGCAATGTCACCTGAAAGAAATTGCTCTGCCTCTGCAAGCTCTACCTTCCCTGAATGTCAGAGGTCATTTAATCCTCCTAGATGCACTCACTTTCTTCAAGCAGAGCAAGCTGACAGTGTGTTTCCATTCTGCAAGAACAGGAAAGCTGCTATATAAGCATTTTATTTTTTCAGACATCTGTCATTTAGCAAAGTCAACTTCAACTCTGATATTTTATCTTCATTTTTTCTTGGGGTATGGTAACGTCTAAAAAGATAATACGGAGTTGAATAAATTCCTGTTCAGTAAACATACTCTCCATGGGGAGAGTTGACACATGTCAGGTAAAAGCACACCAGCTGGTTGCACACCTCACTCCAGGCCAAAGGCACTAAATCCCTTTTCTGTGACAACATTTCCTTAGTCTCCTGACTGAATTTCAACCTGTCAGGTGTTACTGAAGGTGACTGGAAAATTTTGCTAAGTAGATGTAAGTAGATCCTAAACCTGATTGACTTCTTTTAAGTGGTCGCCAAAGCCATAGATGAGGGTAAGGTGGTTCACACAGCCTATCTAGATCTTGCCAAGGCTTTCAACACCATCCCCACTCTGGAATTTTATATAAACTCACTAAACTAGGTATAAATCCTTATGTCATAAGATGGGTTGCCAACTGGCTCACTGACCGAACCCACACTGTGAAAGTAGCAGACTCCAAATCTGACTTCAGACCAGTGACAAGTGGAGTACCACAGGGTTCAGATCTGGGTCCTCTCCTGTTTGGTATCTACTTCTCAGAAGTACAGGCTAACACAGAATGTCTTTGGCTAATGAAGTTCACAGATGACTGCAAACTAGGAGCCATAATCGAAACTCCTAATGATGTGGACATCCTACAAAAGGGCCTCACTGAGACAGATGCCTGGTGTCAAAGCCATGGCCACAAGCTCAATGCCAAAAAGTGCATTGTCATCCCTTTTGGTAAAAACTCTGTACCCATAAACTACCACATAGTCTACTTAACACCAAAAGTGTGATAAGAGACCTTGGGACACAGGTGGACAGTACTCTCTCCTTTGATAATCACATCACCACAGTAGTCAGGAAATCCTTCTATGTGGCACACCTCATCACAAAAGGTTTCTCATCCAGGAAAAAATAGGTCATTGTTCCCCTCTACTCGTTACTCATTAGACCCATTATAGAGTACAACACCCCTTTTGGTATGTACCTCACAAGACATCTACAACAACTAGAAAAGCCGCAGAAATACCTCACAAAGAGGATTACCAGCCTCAAACAGATGCCCTACGCAGACCATCTCAAAAAAACTCCAGCTTTACTCCGTTGCATATCACCTACTCAGAGGCGATCTCTGCCTAACATACAAAGCTATGTCAAACCCAGAGCTGTTGGACATGCTCCACTTAAAGAAATCCCAATCCCTCTGAGCTACACGCTCTAGGGACCTAAACCTTGTCAGCACAATAAACAGAACATGTTGGAGGGAAAGATTCTTGTCCCAGAGACTTCCCATACTCTGGAACAGACTACCTATCTATATCAAACAAAGCTCCTCATTAGCACTCTTCAAGAAAAATCTTGATGATTGGATGGGAGATAGGAAATTCACCCCCTGGGGATCACTTCTGTGACTCTGCTCGACAGGGGCACAGGAAAATAATTTTCTTGGGTGGCGAAAGCCAGGGTACCCTTTTGGCTAAGCTTATATAAGCCCTAGGGCCAATAGCCTACTACCTACTTATGAACCTAAGTGCAACTTGGACAACTGGATGGGAAACCGGAAAGTCATCCCTGGTTTGGCACCTATGTCTCTAATGGACACATTTAACCTGTAAATGGCTCATCTCCCAGGCCCATGCTTACACTTATCAAGGGTATCAGAACTTGTCAGAGATTTGGGATGCATGGCTAAGCTTATAAAGGCCCTTGTGGTCGTTAGCGTAGTAAACACCTATGAAAATGTGTTTTCCCCCACACTTGCTAAGATTCTTAGTATTTCCTACTATAGCTTGCTACATATCCAGGAAAGAGGACCTTTTCAGACTGCTGACTCCAACATGAAGATTAACCATGTTGCAATAAGCATTATACTTTTTTACCAAGTTAAGATATTTGCAATGTTGGCCCCAGGTAAGCAAAACACTGTCACAATTTCTTTACACTGTCTGCTTCACCCACAATTAAGTCACCAAGAACCAAAAGGTTTTTGGGGTTCCCAGGTTATAATCTCTGCCTTATGAGCTTTCAGATTTGGTTTTGTTCAATGTTAACTCACAGGTATTTTTTATTATGGATGGTCTCCAAACTGTAATGGTATACGGACTCTGTACATTTGGTCATGGGGATGGTTCTGAGGAATATGTTGCATGTATAAGGTTCTTGTTTTATTACACTTACAGTTTCTTGAGATAGTTTAAATGTTTTTTTTTGGCTGCTTTCAAATTTGGTTTTGTTCAATGTTAACCAACAGGTATTTGTTATTATGGATGGTCTCCAAAGTGTAATGGTATACGGACTCTCTACGTTTGGTCATGGGGATGGTTCTGAGGAATATGCTGGATGTATAAGATTCTTGTTTTATTACACTTATAGCTTCTTGAGATAGTTTAAATGTTTTTTTTTTGGCTGCATTATACATACATAGTGGTGACTGTGGTGGTGGTGCTGCGGTAGCGTTGTTGCCTCACAGTAAGACGTTGTCCCGTTCGATTCTCAGCTAGAGCATCTTCTGTGTGGAGACGTGTGAATGAGCGTACCTTTGTTGAGGGTTGTGCATCAGAGCTGGCAACTCGGCATGTAAAAATCTGCTGCCAATCATTAGTGGACTGGAGTTCCGCTGTGGCGACCCTTAACCGGGAAAAGCCGAAAGACGCACTCATACATACATAGTGGTGGGTGTATGTGTCTGATCATAGAAAAGGTATTCATCTGAGAGTTTAACCTCAATATTCTGGATATACTTGCACCTTATGTGGATATTTACAGTTCTGAAAACCTTGTCAAAATTCCTCAAACAAATTAGTCTTGCAGTAGAGCTAAAAGAGAGTTGCATACTTTTATGATAAGCTAAGAAGAGCTAATAAACTGGAGCTGCCTATGACATTGTTAACCTAACTGAAAAACTGATGCCTACTCGGGCTGCGGTACAATTCAGCTATGTAAGGCTATGACGATGATGAAGAAATGTGTCCCGAGTAAAAGGCAGTACTTATCTGTAAGATTTCCCAAAGTATACAGTGTGTCAAAAACTACTACAAGGGACTTCCATATTTTCCTTAATCATAGAGTATGATAGAGTTTTTATGGTTGTTCATTAATAAAGTTTTTTGGCCTGACGATTTGTTTCACTCTCCTAGCTCTTTTTGCCCTCCTTGTGGTCTTAGTTTTCCTTAATCATACTATATCAGTCTTGTATGGGGGATTGGAGATGAAAATTAAAGTGGGTGGGGTCCTCTCTAATAATTTCTGCTTCAGCAGAAGAACCAGACAGGAGTGTCCTCTTTCCCCTTTGTTATTTGCATTACATTTGTAACCATTGGCAAAGAAAATAATGGATTCAGAAATTCAAGGATACAATTGGTATGGTAGTCAAGAAAAGCTGGCTCTATTTGCAGATGATATTATTTTATACCTGACAAAACCAGAAAGAGACATTACAGTGTTATGGAACATTTTCAGACCATTTCAAATCTTTTCGGGATACAAAATTAATGAAGCTAAAACAACAGCAATAGTGGTAAATTATGTACCCATAACTGGTTCAGCAATATCCATATTTAAGAGGACATGATAAAATTAAATATTTAGGAGTATAGATTAAAAATAATTCTGTTGCGGCAGCAAAGGATATGTGGGAAGAAACTAAACAATAGATAATACAAAACTGAGAAAATTGAAGCTTTGTTATATGGATATGGATGTAACAACAGTCAAAAAGTTTTTAGTCCCTTTAGTCTTATACATAGGTCAGGCATATTTTTATCAACCAGAGGAGAAGTTGTAGATAGCAATTAATAAAGAGCTGAAGGACTTTATCTGGAAAGGGAAGACAGCAAGAGTCAAATGAGATAAGCTGATTCTTCCAGTAGAACAGGGAGGATTGGATTACCCAATTTGAAGGGGTATTTCAGAGCTACATAGTTAAGGCTCTTACACACAGCACAAGTAGAAAACTATAATTCAAAGTGGAAAGGGATGATGTTGAAAGGCGGGGGGGGTCTCAAGAAACAAGGAGATACTGGGATTTTGGATGCAGGCCTTTAAGAAGAATAACAGGCAAAGAGAATATTATATCCATAAAGTAGCAGAAAGTATTCTAACAACTAAGCCAGCACGGGAATGGAGAAAGGAGATTCTGCCAATAGGAATGACTTCAATTAGGGACATAGCCAATAAGCAAGAGGGGGCTGGAATTTATTGAAGAAAACTGGCAAAGAAACCAAGGTATTGGGATCAAATAACTAGAGAGGGAAAAATAACAGAATGGGAAAAGGCCAAGAATTTATTTGGACTGCAGGTTAGAGACTGCCTTCCCTATCAAGGATAGATATTAGAGGACAGGCAAAGAGAAAGAAATAGGGGAGGTCCTAAAAGAAAGACCAGCACTGGTAGAGTTTTAGCAGAATCTAGAACAGAAGCTGCCATTAAAAAAGGAATAATTAGTAGAGCATATAAAATATTGCATGGTAACTATACAAATCAATCAGAGGAGGTTAGAAAGGACTGGGAAGAGAGATTGGATAAAGAATTCACAAAGAAACAATGAGAGGATATATGTTTATCTCCCAAATATGCAAAAAAATCTAGAAGATTTAGGATTTTTGCTTGGAAATGTTTACATAGATATCTTTATACCCTTAGTAGACTCCAGAGAATTTTTCCTCAGGTAGACAGCAAATGTTGGAGGCAGGACGGGGAAGTAAGAGGTACTTGGGAACATATTTTCTGAGAGTGCAGTGGGTTGGCGGATGTTAAGGAGTTGCTGCGGGATGTACTGTTGCAGATGCTGTGTGGGTGGATTGCTGTGATGAGGGAGATAATTTTTCTGACCTATGATACAGAATCGGAATTGCCTAGACATGGTAAGGCCTTGCTGTGTCTAATTATGGTGGCTACAAAAAAAACAAGTATTACAAAATAGAAATCAAAATCTAAACCAACTATACTAGAAATAACGAATATAGTAACAGAGATAAAACAACTGGAATTGAGATCTTTAAAAAAAAGTGTAGGAGCAAACTACAAAGAAAAAATGGGAATTGTGGGAGAAATGAGGTTTAAAAGAAGGCAGGACTTAAATGAGCTATGTAATATTTGACTGAAAATGATTGGGCAGATTATAAGTGATGTATAATGTTTGCAACTGGGAGTGTGTCAGTATGGTTTGTGAGGTAAAATACTTACAGCTAGGATTGTGTCAGTATGGTTCGTTTTCATTTATATAAATGTATGATTGCTTATGTCATAAGCGACAGTTCAACAAAGATGTTTCTTGTTTAAAACAAACAGGGCAGGAAATGAATAATTTATGTAATGTTCTGGTTATATGATATACAGAAATATATGTGAAGTATAATGCTTGTTAATATTAATTTAATACAGTTTGATTACCTCTGTATAAATGTAAATTTGCCTATGTCATAACTGATAATTCAATAAAGGTGTTTAAAAAAATAACAATACTATATCAGTCTTTAGATTCTTAAGAATAAATCAGCCTGTAAATAACAGCTACAGTACCCATAACTTATGCTGCATCTCTTCTTTTAATATCTGTGTTATAAATTGCAAAATGCACTAGAGCATTATAATAATGTTGAATACAAAATTTACATTACGTAACAGAATATTTAATTTGCTTAAGAAGTTATATCATCTCATTTTGGGCACTGTCAGAAGTTATGACTGTACAGAGCCTTGAGCTATACAGAATCAAGCATACAGAGTATCCTGAGCAAACAATACATACAGACAAAAATGAGACATGCTGAATGGTTTCTCATGCTCACACAAAAATAAACCTGTGGAGTACAGTTCTTCTTTAACTATCAGCACTATTGTATGAATAGGAAGTGTCACGTACAAAATGGATTTTGGGACAATTAGAACTGATGACTCACTGAAGCTGAATCAGCACGTGATCAACATTTATACGGCTGACGTGCCCACTGAAAAACAACAATGCTATTCTGTTTGGCCAGTGACGGACACAAAGTATTTAGTATGAAAGAACAAATTTCTAAGGTTCACTGTGAACCCTAGTATTCAGAACTAGCTCATCAGCTGGTCACTGTGATGAGCATAGAGTTGTGCCAGTTACAGAACTTCAGGACCGGCTGGACATAGGTCATGCAGGAGTGGGGTAGAGCACAAGGATCACATGGAAAAGGGAATGGCATATGCATGGGAGATTTATTTGTGTGGTATTTTTGTATAACACTAGGCTGAAATTTTTACATTTGGGAAGAAAAGATGGCAAAGCCTGTTTATCAGATGCAGGATGCAAAGCTCACTGTTATGGAAGATAGGGTCATGCTAGGCAGGTTTATTCCAGGAGACTGCACCCTTTTGTAACTTGATGGGAAAGAATATCCTTCAGTTTTCCTGAGAATGGCTGAAGAACCAATGGATACAGCTGTTACCGAGGACAGCGAAGTCTGGCTGGCCTACTGTGCTTACTTTTTTATCAGCATTATCCTAACATATACAAATAGTTTAAAAAACAGGCAGTTGGCTTACTGTCAAATTTGAGCACAGGGATTCAGAGTAACAACAGATAAACTCACTTCCTAGATCACTTTTATGATGCACTTTCTACAACGTTTCTGTCTATAGCAACTACCCGAATAAATGCTGTACACACACAGACTCACAAGAAGACACACAGGAATGAAACTCAGCACATGCAAGACATTTCTGTCATGGAAGCACGTGGGGGAAGTCAAAAATAAATGAAAATTAAGATGAAAGGGAAAACAGTAGAACAGGTTATCAGCTTCAGGTATCTGTGAGAGGTGGTACAGGAGAAGGGAAATCTGAATGAGGAGGTCAAAGCAAGAATCAAAGGTAGTGCAGCAAACTGTCTCAGGTGTGTGTGACAAAAGAATACCACAGAAGCTACAAAGTAAGGCGTAGAAAACAATAGTGCAACCAATATTCTGTATGGTACAGAAATTTGGACAGTGAAGGCAGAGCAGCTGAGAAAGCTAGAAGTGATGGAGATAAAGTGCCTGAGACAGATGGTAGGATGCATAATGTGGGACAGGCAAAGAAATGTTGACATTACAGCAGAATCCAAAGTAGTTCTAATTGCAGAGAGGGTCAGAGAGAACATATTATGGTGGTTCAGGCACATGTGCAGAAAAGCAGAAGACAATTTATTAAAGTGGATTTGGCAGACATAGGAAGAAGGCAAGAAGAAATGAGGCCATCCAGCAAAGAGACTGAGTATGTCACTGAAGACCTGCAACAGTCAGGCACGACTGTCAAAGAAGGTAGGACAGTGGCACTGAATCGTGAATCGAGAGAAACAGTGACAGCTGACAGGACACTCCAACCCCATGTAGAAAATGTGAAAAAGGTTAATGATAATGACAACACACGTGTACTCATATAAGACATATGAATTTTATTTATGTATTTAAAATTTGTTTAACAGGGCAGAACAGTGGTCCAAAGATAATGCTTTCAGGCAAGCTTAGTGTTGACAAACTAAACATGTAGTAAATAATACTACAAAACAAAACAGGCAGAAAAAATGTGGCAGGCAATCTAAAACTGCAGTACAAATGTGAAATACATAATTTAAAGCAAGCAGGTTGCATCACTACTTTATTCACAATTAAAGTATGGTAGGAGTAAAAAGTACAGTTTTGTACCTACCATAAATGTAGATGTTCGAAGATCCACATTGCTGCAGTCCTAACACTTGGGTAGTCCGCTGTCCCAGTCGGCCCGAATAGCAAAGCATAAGGCTGACGTCGGTCAAGGCGCATTTGTCTGACATCAGGACGTCAGGGTACAAATGCGCATGACCGACGTCATATCCTCAGTCTTTTCTTGCTCCAGATGTCAGAAGACCCTAAAAAGATAAGGCCAAAACCAAAAACACCAAACACTTCTGTACCCAATATATATACAATATATACAAATTTACAAAATAGAACCCCACCCACACAACCACCCCTAAACACAGAGGGAAGGAGGGAGGTAAATTGGACTGCAGCAATGTGGATCTTGAACATCTACATTTATGGTAGGTACAAAACTGTACTATGTTCTTCATCTCACATTGCTGCAGTCCTAACACTTGGGTAGAATCCCAAAGCAGAGGTAAGGGAGGATGGCTAAACTATAATGAAGCAGGAGCTGCCAAAATGCCCTGCAACACAGCAGTGGCAAAACCAGCCCTGGATTTAGAATAGAGAGGAAGGTGGTAATGCTTGGAGAAAGTATGCACTGAACTCCAAGTAGCTGCCTCCAAAATATCCGTTGATGCCACCCCTTCTAGAAATGCTGTTGAAGTGGCAGTAGCCCTAGTGGAATGAGGCCTAATCCCAGCTGGAATCTCCTTGCCATGATGGGAATAACAGAATGCAATGCAAAACCCAATCCACTTAGATATAGTTTGTTTTGACACAGGCTTGCCCTGAGAACTCAAAGCAAAAGAAACAAACAACTGCTGAGACTGCCTAAAATCCCTAGTCCTGCTTAAATAATAACGCAACTGCCTGTGTACATCTAAAGTGTGCAAAATCTTTTCCCCTATTTTGGGGATCTGCATAAAAAGTAGGCAAATGAATAGTTTGGTTTAAAGCCACACTAGAAACCACCTTAGGCATAAAGGAAGGATTAGTACGTAATGATACCCTATCCTTATGAAAAATCAAAAAAGGCTCAACCGCCATAAGGGCCTGCAATTCAGAAACCCTTCTTGCAGAAGTAATGGCCAACAAAAAGGCAGTCTTCCATGACAAGTATTTCAATTCAGCAGTAGCCGCAGGCTCAAAAGGTTGTAGAGTAAGTTTCTCCAACACAAAATTGAGGTCCCAAGCAGGAGTAGGAGCTCTACGTGGGGTCTTATATTCTTTGCCCTCTAAGAAATTGCTTGAACAAAGGATGAGAAAACAATGGTGGATCACAATCATAGTGAGCTGAAATTGCTGCAGCATGAATCTTAATGGAAGAGAAAGACAAACCTTTGTCCAATAACTCAGTAAGATATTGAAGAGCCACACTCAAATTAGGCTCAGAAACATCCAAATCCTTTGCTGCACTCCAAAATAAAAATCTCTTCCATTTTTCTGCATACACTTTCGTGTACTAGGTCTTCTGGCTTCCATAATCACATTCAAAACTTGTTGAGGAAGTTGAGACCTGCTGTGGTTCAAAACAGAATATGCCAGGCTGTTAGATGAAGAGAGTGAAGCTTGACATTGAGTAGATGACCGTCCCTCTGAGACAAAAGGTGTGGAATTAAAGGTAAAGGCCATGGAGGCTTCCTTACCAGATTCCTCAGTAATGGGTACCAGTGTTGCCGAGGCCAATCTGGAGCTATCAAAATCATCCTTGGCTTGTCTTGTCTGACCTTTAGGAGTACCTTTGGGAGGAGAGGCAGAGGTGGAAAGGCATACACGTGAAGATTTTCCCAACTGAACGAAAGAGCATCCACTTTCCAAGCTGTGTGATGAAACCTTTTTGTGCAAAACTTTGGCAGCTGGTGGTTTAGTGGAGAAGCGAACAGATCTATGTCTGGAGTTCCCCATGACACTGTCAATTTTCGAAATACATGAAGATCCAGTTTCCACTCGTGGGGATCCATGATTCGCCTGCTTAACACATCTGCTAAGGAGTTCTGTGCCCCTGGCAGAAACCTTGCCTGAAGATTTAGCTGCAAGCTGAGCGCAGTCTCCCACAAAATCATTGCTTGCCTGCATAGAGGATAAGAATGTGTTCCCCCTTGCTTGTTGATGTACCACATGACAGTTGTGTTGTCTGTTAGAATCAACACCTGCCCTGGAAGAAGTAACTCCTTGAAAGCCAGTAATGCAAACTGGACTGCTAACATCTCCTTCATATTGATATGTAGATGCTGTAGTCTGGCAGGCCACTTGTCTTGTATCCACTTTCCATTCAGATGAGCTCCCAAGCTATGTCTGAGGCATCTGTCGTTAGAATCTGACTCGCCTCTGGCCGGGTCACAGAGAGTCCCTTGTTTAGGTGACATTCCTGAGCCCACCACAAAAATTCCTTTTGAATGCAAGGTATTATTGGAATGACAGTGTCCAAATCCTGGCAGTGCTGTGTCCATACATTTTTCAGATACCATTGCAGCTTCCTCATATGCAGTTTGGCATTGGGAAGCACCAGAATACAAGATGCCATGAACCCTAAGGCTTGAAGGACTGTCCTTGCAGTCAGCCCGGACTGAAGAGATAGTTGATGGAAGTAAAGGGAAAGATTCGTTTGTTTGTCCGGGGTTAAAAAGGCCATCTGGGCTGCTGTATTCAGTCTCACACCCAGAAAGCACATGTCTTGAGAGGGTACTAGACTGGACTTTATTTCGTTCACAGAATACCCCAGGCATCTTAGCACTGCTATCACATATTCCAGATGCTGAAGAAGCTCGTCCTTTTCTTGAGCCAGAAGCAAACAGTCGTCCAAGTAAGGATAGATTTGTATTCCTTTTAGCCTGAAGAAAGCTATGACTGGAGCCAGAACTTTTGTGAATACTCTGGGCGCAGTAGATAAGCCAAAGGGCAATGCAGAGAACTGATAATGTGAATCTCCAGCTCGGAAACGCAGATACTTCCTGCAACTGAGTCTGATAGGCACATGAAGGTAAGCCTCCTTGAGATCTAAAGTTACCATCCAGTGATCTTTGCCCAGCAGAGGTAAAAGCTGTTGTAACGTCAACATTTTGAACTTGGGAATGTCCAGATAAGTGTTGAGGATAGACAAATCCAAAATTGGTCTCCATGTGTTCCCCTTTTTTGGTACTAGGAACAGGCGAGAATAAAATCCTAGGCCCCTTTCTGGCACAGGAACCGGCTGAATGGCCCCTATCTGGAGTAACAGAGAAATTTGCTTGTGAGCCTCTTTTCTTTGTATAGGAGGAATGTCTGGCATGCCTTTGAAAGGAGGCAAGGTATGGAAATAAAACCTGTAACCGTGGTGAACAATATCCAATACCCATCTGTCTTGGGTAATAACATTCCAATTTTCTTTGAAAAGTGCCAGCCTTCCTCCCAAAGGTGCTGCCAGACGAGAAGGCTCTGGCAGCTGAAAAGGCAGGTCATTGGGTCTGCTTACGAAAGGACTGACCCCTGCCCTCACCAGAAGACTGGGCAGGTGAACTCGCTGTTCTAGGCCTAAAAGAACCTTGAGCTCTGCCCCTACCACGTCTAGATCTACCCCTAGACTGAGAATCATAAGAAGGATATGTCCACCCCTTAGTAGGCCAATTTCTACTAAACTTTGGAGGCTGAACCTGCAAAAAATCTTTAACAGTCTGCATAGACTTAGCCTTGTCCTCCATTTTCTTTAAAACTGCTTCCACAGGCGCACCAAATAACACATCAGATTGTAAAGGGGCATCTAAAATCCTTGTCTTTACATGTTCAGCTAAATTCTGATCCCTCAGCCAGGCGTGCCTGCAAAGAACAGAACCAGTGGCTGCCACCCTCGAAGAGGCCTGTACAGCATCAAAACCACATTGCAAGGAATGCTTACCCACTTGTTCAGAAACATGAACTAAATCCTGCAACTCTTTACACTCAATACCTTCCGCCAGAGCATCTACCTTAGACTTCAATTGCGAAAGGAGATAATTTTGGTATTTCAACATGTGGAATTGGCAATTCAAAGCCCTCATGGCTAAAGTGGAAGAAGTATACACCTTCTTTCCCCATCTATCCAAAGCCCTTGCCTCTTTATCAGAAGGAACAGGATTTTTAACAACAGAAGCCTTAACACCTTTAGGGCCCTGAGAAACAGTTTCTGGGTCTGCCCTAGGACTCTTAAAAAGATACTTATGAGCTTCAGGCACCCTATAATACCTATCCGGTTTAACTGAGGCAGGAGGCAAAGAATCAGGGTTCAGGGAAGCCTCTGCAAAAACATCCTCTACCACATCCAGAACAGGAGGTATAGCCAAAGGCCTATGCTGGGGTAGAAACAAAATTCCTAAGCCTCTTCCTGGAATCAGAGAAATCTTGACCTTCCCATTTAAAATGCTCCCTCATGGAATGAAGAGTCTCTGAAAAAGAAAAATCCTCAGGAGGAGAAGCCGAAGGAGTAGAATCATCTACATCAGAATCAGAATAAGGAGGATACTCCTGCAAGTCTTCAGCCGAAGACTCAGAAGCCTCCGAACACTGCTCAAAACTCTCCAGCTCAGGTTCCACCCTAGGCCTCTTATCAGGGGGGGGCATAGAACCTCTAATCATAGTAATCAAATCTTCTGCCATTTTAAGAATATGTTTCTTAGGCAGAGACCCTGAAGAACTAGGGGAGACCCCCACTGAAGTTAACCCTGGCCTGCCTCTAGAAGATGCCTTGGAAACAGAAGGGGAGGGCCTAACCACCTTAGGAAGGGAGGGAGGGGAGAACAGCTACCTGAGAAGCCCCTTCAGCCTGGCCTACCTCCTGAGAGGACACATCTTGTAACAGTAAAGTCTCTCCCTGAGAATCCAAAGGAACTTCTGGTAGAACCACCGGCTCCACCGAGCCCTCCAAAGAACCGACGTCCGGGACAGACGGTTCTTCCACCCTAGGCTTCGCTGCTTTGTCCTTGCACTTTTTAGACGAAGCGGGCGTCGGAGCATCCGACGGCATGTTGTAATTACAACGCTTCCCAAAAACTAACCTGGCACAATCTAATCTTCTCTTAATAGTGCGTTTGTTAAATCTAGCACAAGAGCGACAGCCAACAACGTCGTGCTCAGGCCCTAAGCAAGGTATACACAAGGTATGGTAATCCCTATGAGGTATCTGTTTCCCACAAGAAATACAGTTATTCACTTTTTCTGACATCCGGTTAAATACTGAGGCAAGAAAAAAACAAAATATTCCCCAACGGGGTACTTAGCCAACTTTGATTCGGTCTGAAACTCCGACTTCAGAAAATTTCAGAATGCCAACCTGCACTCGCAATACTGCTTCTGCATCGGACCATGCGGCAAAAAAGACTGAGGATATGACGTCGGTCATGCGCATTTGTACCCTGACGTCCTGATGTCAGACAAATGCGCCTTGACCGACGTCAGCCTTATGCTTTGCTATTCGGGCCGACTGGGACAGCGGACTACCCAAGTGTTAGGACTGCAGCAATGTGAGATGAACAACATCTGTCTATTTATATAAATACATGCATACATAAAGGGAGGGAAAGGAAGGCAGAGAGAGTATAGCAGAGGAGGGGGAGTTAAAAGGCTGGTAGTTGACATTTAAATAAAATGATGTTATGGAAGACGTATTTCATTCATGTAACTCAACTCCTTTGAAAGGAGACACATTTAGCTTCCTTTTCATGATGATTTGTTTTTTTCATTTCAGCAAAGAATTTTGGGTATGAATGAGGTCTTTTCAAATTGGAGAGCCTTTAAGTTAATCAGCTCTCAGGCAAATCGTCGCACAACAGCCGATGTGCAAACAACTTTTTCCTCTCTGCTGAAGGCCCCATCACAGCTGACAACTTGCTAAATTAGTCAACAACCTATCCCACCCACCTCACTCCACACAACCAATACCTGGGACCCTTGTCTCCAGAATATGTTCCTTTGTCTGATTTCAAAATGGTAATAACAACAACAATAAACTAATTAAAAGATTAAATCCTCAAAAAATTACCAAAGATATCCCAGCTGTTTCTGAAAAACCTACAATCCTAGTTTATCAAAGTATGCCCTGAATGCATAACTATCCCACTGAAAAAAATATAGAAACATTTTTATATGTCGTAACGCGTTCCCTACAGGCTGGGGGGGGGGGGGATAAATCATTACAAAAACATCCGTTTCGTTCTCTGTATCAAGTTTCAGGCCAATATTTTTTTCTGCATGCTAGACAAAATTCTAGAAAAATTAGCATGCAGTCAGTTTGCACACTTCATGAAAATCTATGCCATCCTATCCAGCAATTAGCATGGATTCTGGACTGGACATAGCACTATGACAGTACCATGGACATGTACTGATGAAAGTCTAATCAACAGGGTTAAAAGAAAATGAACTAGGGTCGTACTCACAGATAGCATCAAAGCATAAAATATGGTTGACCATAATATCATGAATAACTCTCTTAGTAAATGGAGTAAGTCCTAAAGACTCTCACTGGTTACAAGGCTTTATTTTAAATCATATGCATTCAGTGCTAAAGTAGGCAATACTACCTCTGTCCCAGTGTCCCTGCTCTGAGAAACACCAAAGGGATCAGTTCTATCACCTCATCTCATCTCCCTTACATTAATAAGCTGCCAAATGACTTCCCCATCTCCCTTTTCTATGGCATGCAGACAATGTAGTTATCTACACATCACTAAATCACAAGAAGACACAAAATACCAACTATAAAATTATCTCTTTCTGATGCAAACTGGCTTAGTTAAAGAAAGTTCATTCCTAACTTAAAAAAAAACAAGGCCACACTCTTTCACCCCAAAAAACATCACAAACTCCCACCAGCTGAATTATCTTTTTTTTTCTTACTCCCCCTCCCTGCAGCTGATCATCAGCTGTCACCATCTCCTTTCCTTTCCTCATTCACCAGGTCTAACAGACTTCCCTTATCTTCCACCAGACTCAACTCGACCAACATCTGTAGCCATCAAGGAGACTGATGATACTAGTGCAACAGGAAGTGTACCCATATCTCCTCCGCACCCTGTAACAGCCTTGAAAGATCTGCAATCACAGCCTATAAGCAGTGCATGCACACTTCCATGCACAACCTTCTGACCAAGCAGTGTAACACTTGTGGTGCACAGGTCGCATACCTCATAAAGCATTAAGCATAGGAACGTTCTTCCACCTGCACCCCCCCCCCCCATCCTAGGAAAGGGCAGCTTGCACCAGCTGCTCACTCCCCCTCATCTGGTCCATCAAGCACCCATACTGTTAGTTAAAACCAGGTCATTTGGGGTGCAAAAAGGCCTTTATTCTTCTGCACCATGGAGTCAAACAAAGCAATTGGGTTACGCTTAGTCATAATAAGAATCCCTTCAAAACTATTACTGACTTGAAATGCCTTAGAATATGGCTAGACCAAAGTATAACACTCTAGTACAGCACTCTCTAAACAAGATCTAAGATTCAAAGACAACTGCTCTGGGCTTGGGCAAGCAACCACCTCCTTTCTTCAGAAGACAGAAGACCAAGAGAAAGAAGGATTCTATAACCTCATTCAGAATATGTGCTACCCATCATTGCTACTACATCTGAAAACAATTTAAATTTACTACAAACAACCACAAATAAAATCTATTGGTTTGTTACTCTTGTACCTAGGAATAAACATCATTGATCCATTCTTAAAGCAGCTAACTGGCTGGCAATAAAGCAGGACCGGCAGTTGGTCAACTGGTGCCCTAGGCAAAGGTCTCCACAGCACCCTCTCACACCACTTGATGCCCCCACCCTGGCATACCTACACCATCCAGATTACTGGAAAAGCACCCCTGCTAGAGCGGCCCCCTAGGCAGCCACCTAGTTGGCCTATGCCTAAGGCCAGCTATGCAATACAGCAAAGGTAAACTCCTTAACTGAAATTCATTCCCTTATCCAGCAAAAAAACCTTACTGACAGAAAAAAGACTTTACCCGCAATGAAATCTATCTGAGAATGCTCCCTCCCTAACAAACTCCCACACCCTGAATAGCTGTAGTAACAACAGCTTTTTGCTGTTAGTGCCAAGAGTTTGAATATCCTTTCCAATTGCCATCCTAAATTTAAACAACTTCGCCGAAATTCAGACTGAATCTCAAAACACACAAATGAAACACAGCACATGTAAATGCTTCAGTCAGCAGGTGATAATATATCCATTACCTGAAATCATAAGGGCACTGACCTTTTATTAGAATGTTTACACTGAACCTACTCAAATGTCTTTCTTACTTATCAACACAGCATCAATATCCACAGCAACATAATTCCTCCCTTGTAAATATATGTTGCTGTCCTCCAAGCACAGACAGCCTAGTCTCCTCCTACTAATACATCTACAGACTCCTCTTCTCAGCATTAAATGAGTTTACTTCAAATCATCGAAGTTTCAGAACATCGAACATCATATGGTCGAAGACCAGATGACCAAATTTCTGCAATAACAAACATGAAATAAAAAAAAAAATTAAAAAAAAAAGTCTTCTTTTACATTTTTGCAGGGGGGCAAGCCCCACTGCACCCCCCCACATTCCCTGCTACATAAACATACCAACTTCAAGATCGCACTACCGCGAGGAAAAGGGTTCATTTCCAGTTCCGTGCTGTACGACAATCTCCATTCAAAATGTCTGATGTTTTAGAACTTCGATCATCTGGTCTTCGACCATATGATGTTCGATGTTCTGAAACGTTGATGATTTGAAGTAGACCCCGTTAAACTCTCCCATACTTAAAACCAGCACTAACATCCTACTTCCCTCTCTTTCAATGAAGCAGAGTAGTATTTTCATATTCATTTTCTAAAAACTATACATATGGATAATTCTCAGTACTTTCTCCTACTGTTTCACACAAGGCATTTTGTTAGCATAGATTAAGCTGCAAAAGTACTCAGACTCCATGCTTAAACCACTGTTGCAAAATATACAGTGCTTTTTGTTAGATGTATCATTCATTTGTTATCACTACCGTACCTATATTGTATAACTAAATATTACTTTGCATGTTTTAATCATTCTCTAGAAGTATATTGTGTGTGTGTGTGTGTGTGTGTGTGTGTGTGTGTGTGTGTGTGTGTGTGTGTGTGTGTGTGTGTGTGTGTGTGTGTGTGTGTTCTACCCATTTCTGGAGACTTCTAAAATGGCTACAACTATTACCTGTATCTCTGTATCTGATGGACTGTTAGCATAATAACTAAACTTGCCATGGATGCAGTACAGCAACTATGTGAGGAATGCAGAAGTTGGATGGATGTTAATTTACCGAAAAGGTAACTTGAACTGTATTACTCATCAAAATGCACAGACAACTGACTAATTTTTATACATATTGACAGAATTATGAATTATGAACTATATTCTTGTTACTATCCTTATAAGCCTGTCAATGTGTGACATATGTCCGCACACTATGGAAATATGCGCCACACTTCCTCTGTACAATGGTGGCACCACATGTGCACCCAGTAATTTTCATCCAAATTCTCTTCTCTCGCCTTAGTCTAAGATTCATGATAAGTACATCCCTAAATAACTTCATCATATGCCTGACAGATATCTTCTTTGCACATCACAACTTTTCTCCTGCCTGGGGAAGGACCCTGTTGGCTCTGTTTGACTTCAAGGATATCTCTATACTATTTTCAACCAAGCAAATCTGTTGGCTCAATATTCTTGGATTTGATACTATTGACCATTACTTTATCCAGCTCCTAGCAAATTCTGGTCTTTCTCTTCAAGCTTTGCAATGTTTCACTAGCAATATTGGAGAAATGACTCAAACTGTTAAAAGAGCTAATGTTATCTTAATCCCCATAACAGATTTCCTGGATGTCCAGCAGCAGCTCTGTTTGGCAACTACTTTCTGCTGTCTTCGTTAGCAATATATCAATAGCATTACAGTAGTGCTAGCCTGATTCAGTACAGAGATGGTTTAACACTATGCTAATCAGCATCCAACACTGCTACTGGCTCAGTTCACCTACAGGAGCTATGATGCTCTACAAATCTAGGTAAATAAAGCTAGGCTCTACCATAATAACAACAAAACTAAGACTATGCTATTTAAAAGAGAACCATATCCACAAACTCAAAAATCATGTTTATTTTATCATATTTGATGTTTCCTACCTTTTAACACCACTCTGGGACTATTTACACTTTTTCTAACATCGTTATATGCAATTTCAGAGGCTTGACACATGGGGTCTAGCATCTTGAAGTGATTTTGATATTTTTATTCTTCCTCTAGGTATCCCACAATGCAGTGTTTGTCTTTAAAACATTACATCGCACAGGCGTATTTGTTCCAAAGCTCCTGTCACTGTACTGATTTTATGTGTCCACACTGTTTTCTTTCAATCAGTCAGTTTTAACTAACATTTCTTGCTGTTCATTGCCTACTTAAAACACCAAGAGTGATAATCCCACAGAACAGACTTCCAAAGTGCTTTTTACTGCTGCTTCTTTTAAGAGTGGCTAATTTGAAGTCTTTTGTGATGCCTGAGTTGTAGCCCTTCAGTTCATCTCCCCTCCCCTTCACATTTCAGATCCCTAGCTGTCAAAGTGCTAAAGGTAATTTTAGTTGTTAGCTGCGCGGATTTATAGCTCACAGCAGGAGACTTTCCTCATGTTCTGTTGCCTTGTACTAGCCTTTTCCTAATGACAATGGGAAACTTAGCTTTGCTGCACAACAGCCTCCTCCTGTCCTGAAATTTTAATCCATGCTCCCTAGTAACTAGAAACACACTGTTAGGCAAACCTTCCAAATCCCTTTCTCAGGACTTCCTGTTAAAGCCAAATCCCTCAGAAATTTTGACAACCAGGCTGTAAATATAGAGCAATATTTTTAATGGACTTTACTTTAATATTAAATTACTATTCAGAAATGCACGCTAATGGAAAAATGCATCACAGATTTATTCAAATCACCAACACTTCACCCTAATAAAAGCTGTGATACGACATATCCAGAGTGTGAATAGAAAATTGAGCATTATACAAAATCAAGGACATTTAAAACCACTTTAGTAGTCTGTCCAAGTACACACAACCACCAAAATATAACATTTCCCCAAGGAACTACTCCAGGAGTCTGTTCAAGTACACAGAAACATGAAAATGAAACATTTCCCCAAGCAACCATTTCTGAATTCAAAACACATACACATGAGCACTAAAATCACACACCATCTCCTCCACCGAGCCCCTCAGTAGTTGCCCAAAAAACAAAATTAAACATTTCCTAAGTACTCCCTTACTAGTCTGTCCAAGTACAAACAAGAACCAAAATGAAACATTTTTCCCAGGTGAACAAAACAGTATTATGTCCATGTATGTAGGAACAAGCACCAACTGAAAACAATTCTAGCAACTACTTCAGCAGTCTGTCGTACTGCGGTGGTGGTGCTGCGGTAGCGTTGTCACCTCACAGTAAGACGTTGCCCTGTTCGATTCTCAGCTTAAGCGTCTTCTGTGTGGAGACATGCGTGAATGGGCGTACCTTCGTTGAAGGTTGTGCATCAGGGCTGGCAACTCGGTATGTAAAAATCTACTGCCAATCATTAGCAGACCGGAGTTCCACTGTGGCGACCCCTAACCGGGAAAAGCCTAAAGATACAACTTCAGCAGTCTGTCCCAGTACACACAAGCACAACATTTTTTATTATTTATTTTATTTTACATTTGTTGACCGGAATTGTCCAACTGAGCCGAAGAGACCTTTTTCAGCGGAGGCCCGGGGAGAAAAGCTCCAACATATACAATTTTCATTACAAATTAGCATTAAACAGCAATGTTACAGGATTATTACAAGGTATTAAGTAGCAATACAATGTTATACAATGTCAATAATCAGGAGTATAGCATAACTATTTAAAGATGTATAAAAATAAATATGTCATTAAGATGAGTATAGTTTTTGGGGTAAGTAGTTAAAAAAACCCAGTTTTATCATGATGTAGTTGCATGAAGGCAAGACAATTATAATAAAATGTTTCTCTGAGGCAACTTGCTTAATAGATTTTAGACAGTAGAAAGAGTAGTCAAGGAAGATTAGAGAGAGCTCGCGAGAAGAGTGAGTTAAGGGCAGAAAGTACATTAAGGTATGAGAAGTAGGGGATGTTAAGGAGGGAGAGTGCAGTGACTTTTAAAGTGCTCTTTGGTGTCTATCTTAAATTATTTAGGATGTGTAAGGGTCCTGATTTTTAGTGGGAGCCTATTCCAGGCAATAGTGGGGTGATGGCTGTACATGTTGTGTCCAAATTTAGACTTGGGTTTGTAGATTTGTAGTAAAATTAAACATTATGCCCTCAACTGAACCCCTCAGTAGTCACACAACTACCAAAAATCAGACATTTCCCCAAGTTCCCCTTAGTAGTCCGTCCAATGATACTCAAGCACCAAAATGAAACATTTCCACAGGTAGGCACATCGGTATTAAGTTCGTGTACACACAAGCACCAAAATGGAAAATTTCCCCTAGCAAACACTGCAGTATTATGTCCATGATTTGTTTGTTTCTTTCGGCTTTTCCCAGTTAGGGGTCGCCACAGTGGAACTCCGGTCCGCTAATAATTGGCAGTAGATTTTTACGTGCCGAATTGCCAGCCCTGATGCACAACCTTCAACGAAGGTATGCCCATTCACGCAGTCTCCACACAGAAGACGCTCTAGCTGAGAAATGAACAGGACAACGTCATACTGTGAGGCGACAACGCTACCGCAGCACCATCACCGCCCATAATGAAAATTAAAAAACAGGATTTATGAACATGACTATGACATAAAGAATAATGTGTTAACAATGCTTTCTATAATACATCTTCAGTCTCCTCTTCTCAGCATTAAATGGATTTACTTCAAATCATCAAAGTTTCAGAACATCAAACATCATATGGTCGAAAACCAGATGACCGAAGTTCTGCAACATCAAACATGAAATTTAAAAAAATTAAAAATAAAAGTCTTCTTTTACGTTTTTGCAGGGGGCAAGTCCCGCTATGGGAGACAAGACTAGAGTATAGAGAATTGTTCTGGCAGTTATTTCTTGAAGCTACAAAACTGTCAGGTTTAAATGACGCAATCTCCCTGGCCCCTGTTTTAAAGCTTACATCAGCAAAGTTATAGCATGTCATTTTCATTTAGCCCACCAGATGGCACTATCATGACTAATGAACTGCTTGCATTTTCATAGGTTCATAGGTTCATACTAGGCTATCTGCCCAAGGGCATTTATAAGCCTAGCCCATAGTTATGTGGCTTTCGCCACCCCTTTAGTTTGAATAAAAACTATGCCTATCATTTTTCTGTGCCTCTGTCAAGCAGTGACACTGAAGTAATCCCTGGGGTATATCTGCGATCTCCCATCCATTGGTCAAGATTCCTCTTGAACAAGGCCAGCGAGGTGCTCTGCCTCACATGTACCGGGATTTTGTTCCACAGCATAGGGAGTCTCTGGGTGATGAATCTATCCCTCCAGCACGTTCTATTTATAACCGTGTCAAGGTTTAAGTCTCCCGCCCTTGTGGTTCTGAGGGATCTAGATTTTTTGAGGTGAAGCATATTCATCAAATCTGGGTTTGACATGGCCTTATATGTCAGGCACAGGTCACCTCTGAGCAAGCGGTATGAGACTGAATAGAGCTGGAGTTCTTTCAGTCGGGCAGCATAAGACATATTTTTGAGACCCTTTATCCTTTTGGTGAGGAACTTTTGGGGCCTTTCAAGCTGCAGCAGGTGTCTGGTCAGATACATTCGAGCGGGCATTGTACTCAATCATAGGTCTAATGAGTGATGAGTACAGGGGCGATGACCTCCCTTGATCTAGATGTGAATCCCTTCATGATCAGGTGGGCGATATAGAAGGTTTTCCTAACTACTTTAGCAACATGAGTGTCAAGCGAAGGCTACTGTCAACTTGGGTCCCCAGATCCCTGATGACTTTTCTGTGCTCAGTGGATTGCCACCTATATGGTAGCTAGGGGTAACCTTGTTTTTCCCAAAGGGTATGACTATGCATTTTTGGCGTTTAACTTCAGGCCATGGCTCTGGCACCAGTTATCCGTTTCTGTGAGGCCCTTCTGGAGGATATCTGTGTCAGATGTGTTTTCGACTATGGCCCAGTTTGCAGTCATCTGCAAACTTTGTCAGCCATAACCCTCCTGTGTTTGCTTGTACTTCAGAAAAGTAGATGCTGAACAAGAGTGGACCCAGGACTGAGCCCTGTGGGACACCACTTGTGACAGGCTTTGAGTCTGACATGGCTCCAGCAACTCTGACCCTGTGGGTTCTGTCACTTAGCCAGTTTGCAACCCATCTTGTGATGTATGGGTTTACATTCAAGCTGATGAGTTTTTCGATGATACCTGAGTGGGGTATTGTGTGAAGGCCTTTGCCAGGTCGAGGTAGGCTGTATGGACTGCCTTTCCCTCATCAATGGCCTTGGTGACTGTCTCGAAAAAGTCAACCAAGTTTAAGAGGCAGGATCTGCCTTTGACAAAGCCAAACTGGGTTGGATCCAAAGTCTGCAAGTTCCCTATGTCTTTATTTATGAGTTCCATTATGATCCTCTCCATGGCTTTGCAGATAAGGCTTGTCAAGCTAATGGGGCGGTAATTTCCAGGGTCTGTGGAGGCACAGCCCTTATGAAGTGGGACCACAGTCGCCGTGCACCACTCCTTGGAGTGCGTATCCTGAGGTGAGGCTAAGATTAAACAGCTGTCCTAACTGTGGGTTTAATTCCTCGTTGAGTTCATGAAGCACACAGCCGGGGACACCATCCGGTCCCATGGATGCTGTGTTTTTTGCCTTAGTGAGGGCAGTTCTCACCTGGGCGTTGGAGATGTTTGGGGGGCTACAATCCTCTGGAATAGATATCTCTCCTTTTGGGGGGGAGAGGGAGGAGAAGTTTGCACTGAACCTGTCAGCCAGTATGTTAGCAATGTGTGTAGGTTCAGTAATTTTCACATCATTTTGAACTAATTCTGAGCATATCTGGGAGTTTCCTCCTAGGTTTCTAACATAGCTAAAGAAGGCCTTATTTTACTTTCATGAAGGTTTTATGAATTTTAACATTTTTACATTTATAAAATTTTTTTATTAATGAATTACAGTTTTATATATGCATATCTCCTATTTATTGTTTTTAGATACAGAAATATATATTTTTTAAGGAAGGAGTATTGTATATTTTGCACTTTTTAAATCTGTCAATTAGCTTTTGACTGGCTGTTTTACATTGTTGGTAGTATAAATAAAGTTAGATTTTTGAAGTATGCATTCATCTGATGAAGTCTTTATTCTGACAAAAACACATTTTAACCTGTGGGCATTTATGTGTGTACTGCTGCTATGGATAGCTTTATTTGGAAACGGATTTTATTCTGCCTACTGGATGTTTCTTGGTAAGAACAAAAATAGCTTTGTTTTCTTGGAGTTGAGTAGCAGTTGGGCATTTCTGGGTAAATGCTCTGTAGAGTAAAGACTTCCTGTGTTATTTTCTGAAGATGGGTAGGTATGTCTGAGAAGCATAGAGTAGAAACATCTGCATATTGTAAAATGGAAGCTAGATGTGTGGAAGGCTAAAGGTTATTAATGAAGATATTAAACAAGACAGGAACCAGAACAGAACCTTTGGGAATACCTCTGGAGACTAGCAGGAAAAGAGGTAAGGTAAAGGGCCATTTAACAGATTGCTCTCTACCTGACAGCAGTTAAACCACAAAAGAATGAGAGGCTAAGTGAGGGCATCTGTTTGTAAGTTTGCTATGTGACACCAAGTCAAAGACTTTGGACAAATGCAAGAATATGGTGGAAATAAGTCTACCATTATCCACGTCTTTATTATTGGTATCCATGAAGGATATAAGAGTAGTGGCAGTACTGTGGACTGGAAGGAAAACCACGTTGAGTAGGAGTAAGAAGTTGTTGCTGTAGGGTATTTAAGGAGTTGTTTGTGAATGTATTTTTCCAGTATTTCAGAGTGCAGGGGAAAGTATAGCAATAGGACAGAAGATGGACATTCCTTATGAGTTTTCACCTCTATGTAGTGGGGTGATACAGGACTTTTTCCAAAGGCTTGGAATGTATGATTCTTGTATGGACCTATTTATTAGCATTGAGACTGGGTACATTTACAGCATTTGGCAGCTGTTTTTAGGTATTCTGCTGGTATGTTATCAGCAGATGAGGAACACAGTTTGAGCTTGGGTAGTAAGTTCCTTATGTAGGAAGTAGAGACAGGTAAAGGTTGAAGGAGTACAAGAAGGGGTCTGAGATGCAGCAGGGTAGTGAGAGAGTTGTGTTTAGTAAGGACTGCTATACCATGTATGAAATGCCTGTTAAGACTGTGTAGCAGTCCCTAGTGCAGATTTCATGGGAGTTGTCTTAGGATTGACTTTTGTTCCTAGGTGAAGTAATTTATAGACAGAAAACAAGAATTTCTTTGTATTACACCTGTGGTGGTTTTGTATGGTACTGTAATAATGCTTCTTGTCTGTGTCACCTTTTTATGCTACAAAGTTCCCTGAACTTTTGCAGAAATTGTGGTGTTTAATTTGCTTGCCATTCTTTCCAGGCCTTATCTCTTTTATGCATGAGAATTCTGGTATTATTTGCTAGCCAAGGGGCATGGTTAGATTTTACCTTTTTTTTTTTTTTTTTGTTAATAGCTTATCTAGAAATATTTTACTGAATATGAGGACAGAATCATCCATGGAAAGATTTTTTTTAGGATAGACCATTTGATGGCTGATGTGAAGTTATATTGGCTGAAGTTTGAGAAACTACAGGTAAATCTGTAGAGGTATATTTGATCTGGTGAGTTATAAGTCAATATGCGGAAGTTGGTAGGCGGTCATTAAGGAAGTAAGAGTGTTCCAGAGGTACTGTACTTGCTGTGGTCAGAGTTCATTATCCAGACAACTGTAGTGCTATCGTAAGTGGATTTATTATAGTGTGGTGGATTGTTAAGTTGCGTGAGGCCGAACAGATAAATACTTCAAGTTAAGATCTGTCAGCCCTATGGACATCTCCTAATATGATTTTTTTCATTAGAGAAAGTAACAGATATTAACTAGGGGATGTTCTCTAGCATGTCTATGTTATTTTAGGAAGGGGATGTTAAGAACAATGAGACACAGCTGTTAACAGTTATTTAGCCTGAAAAAGGAAATAAGTAATTCAACACTGCTGAATTACACACACACCCACATATATATATATATATATATATATATATATATATATATATATATATATATATATATATGGTGTGTGTGTGTGTGTGTGTGTGTGTGTATATAGATATATATATATATATATATATATCTATGGGTCTACCTGATAACACCGAAATGCCAAAACACCGACAACGAAATAACCAACACGACAAAACCAATAGTTCAAAACACGAAACTTCACATGCCCGACAAACCACAATCCCGGCAATCAACAAAACAAATGCCTTTCCCGAAAAACACACACAACACAAGCACACCAAAAACCTTACAAACCTACACTAAACCTTACATACACAACTATCTATGCACTAACCTTAACCTAAACCCTAACCCTAAGGTCCGTCACTATCGCACACTTACCTTACCCGCACCCTAACCCTAACTCACTTAATCCACCCCTAACCCTTGTCTGTCACTATCACACACTTACCTTACCCACACCCTAACCCTAACTCACTTAATCCACCCCTAACCCTCAAGTCCCTCACTATCGCACACTTACCTGACCCGCACCCTACCCTAACTTCCGTCACTATCACACACTTACCTTACCCACACCATCACCCTAACGTCCGTCCCTATTGCACACTTACCTTAACATGTCAGTGTTCTCAGCGGCGGGTTTCTCAACTTTCAATCTTCTCCGTTGGCGGTCTTCCAGTGTTGGTGTTCTCATTGTCGGCGTTGTGGACTTTCGGCGTTTTCAGGTAGACATACACACACACACACACACATATATATATATATATATATATATATATATATACACACACACACACACACACACACACACACACACACACACATATACATTCAGGCATATATCATCATCATCATCTTCTTTCGGCTGTTCCCATTAGCGGTCGCCACAGCAGATCACCTGTTTCCATTTCTTCCTGTCCTCTGCATCTTGCTCTGTCACACCAACCACCAGCATGTCCTCTCTCACCACATCCATAAACCTTATCTTAGGCCTTCCTCTTTTCCTGTTACCTGGTAGCTTCATCCTTAACATCTTTTTCCCAATATACTCAGCATCCCTCCTCAGCACATGTCCAAACCAAAGTAATCGTGCCTCTCTGGCTTTGTCTCCAAACCTTCCAACCTGGGCTGACCCTCTAATATACTTATTCCTAATCCTGTCCACCCTCGTCACACCCAGTGCAAATCTTAACATCTTTAATTCTGCAAAAAAAACAAAACTCTGAGCAGCAAAGTAAGGAAGACACGTACAGAGTAAAGGTTAAGCGCTTTTCGTTTATGAATAACACAAACTTCTTCAGACAATATACAAATTTAAAAAAGTTATCTTAAATACAAGTGAAAACCAACAATTAACCAATCGGTTGAATTTTAGGAACAAACAGTGACGCCCATTTTTAAAAACACATACCATAAAACACTAAGTACTTAAAATCATTAAACAATTTTTTCAACAAATACATATGTATGCATGTTACAAAATTGTACAAAATCTTGTAATGTTACACTATAAAACTAAGTGTACCAGCCTTTGATAGCAATTTAGTCGAAAACAAAGCATTTACTGCATTTTTTCTGTCTGTTTGCAAAAAAAAACAAAAAAAACAAAAAAAATACTTCTCCTTTCCTAAACTTTCCTAGCTAATTGTTCCAGTGATCAGATTTTGCTGATCCCTGGGCTTTGTATTTGGTTTCTGTGTTCCTCCATTTTCTTGTGTGGCCAGAGGTAGTTTCTTTACTCACCAGTGGGAGTGGTTAGAAGCAGCAACTAGTAATTCATTGGCCATTTCCTGTTTTTTCCAGCCCCCTGCTATAAAGCACGCGTTAGCGCGGAGTTGCCACTGTTGCACACAAGAGCAGCGGCGGTTAAACTATTCGGGCTACCTAAATTCCACTCTTCAAATTTTCCCTTATAACTACCTTCCTCGAACTGTATTGCTGATCTAACCAGCGTATCCTATAACTAAAAAGTTCATCTCTACTTGACTCCCAAGTAGACTATACTCTATCTCTAAAGCCTAGCACTTGCTCCTACAGTACTTGCACCTTGATAAAGCACTTTTATTAGAGATAGTACCCCACCAGCCTAGAACCCACATCCCTCGGAGTCTTTTGTAAGTTTTTTTATCTATTACTTCTAGCATGTAGAGGGATCAGTTGCTAGTGTCCTCTCCTGCTCAACTGGTGAACCTGGGAATATTGAGGCAATGTTACAATTGCCTCATGTACTGAACAATCCTCTCCTTCTCCCACAAAACACAAATACATGCGAGAGATGCAACTATACGGCCAAACTGGAGGCTGAGCTCTCTCAACACAGGACTGGCAAGACCAGACAGGAGGAGAAGGAAAACACACACACTACATACCCAGTCACACATAGTACCATTACAACTTCAAATCATACACATAATCACACAAAGACATACTCGGAGGCTCTGATCAAAAATCTACCAAAACAGCAGAGGCCACCAAAGCAGACACCCAAACAACTACCACCTCAGGACCAAACACATGCAGCACATAGACCACACAGTCAGAGTGTCAAACAGTCACAGCCCTTAAGGCCAAACACAATGCCAGACACACTCGTCATTGGTGACTCCATAGTCAGACACACTGACGTCCCGCTCACCAGACTGAGTAAGGAGAAGGTCACAGTAAGTTGCCTGTCGGGCGCTAGAATCCGCCACATAACGCACGCACTCAGGTCTCTCAACAGCAGGTACAAGTATGACTCGGTCATTGTCCACGCTGGTGTCAACGACCTGAGACGTACCTCCTTGGACTACATGAAAAGAGACATTGAGGAGCTCTCTGATTATGTAGCCCAAGCAGGTATGACCCTGACCTTGAGCAGTATCCTACCTTCACCTAGAATGATGCCACAATACAGTGATAAGATGATCAGCTTTAACAATTGGCTTAAATAGTGGTGTCATTCAAAGGGGATCCAATGTCTGTCTGCCTGGGATGACATGCTGGACAAGCCACGCTGCCATGGCGGCGGCTTGCACCTGTCACCCCTGGGCTTCCGGATATTGGCAAAGGCTCTTGCCACCCCCATAGTGCCTTTTTTAGGCAAGGCTCAAATTCTAAACCTACCATCCTAGAACACAAAAAAGGAAAAAAACTAAGGGTAATGCTGCTCAATGCCAGAAGTCTCAATCTCAAGATGCATGCACTCGAGGCCCTTCTCAGTATGGAGAACATCAATGTCTGTGCTGTGACAGAAACCTGGTTCAAGGCTCCTGAGAGCACCCCAGCACTATCAGGTTTCACCTCATATCATGCGTTCCGGCCCCAAAATCCGGACAACACCAAAAAATGAGGGGGGTGTCCATATTCATAAAGGACACCCACACCTCAAGGTTGGTGGCAACGCACGATGCATCGGAGACCATCCAGGTGCAATTAACCATAGGCAAGACTGCTCTGCAATTTGTAGCATGTTACAGGCCACCCTCTCAAACTCAGGATCCTCACATGGCCTTCCTGAAAACACTGGAGGGGATAAATGTATCTCCAAACACCATCATACTAGGTGACTTCAACTACCCTAATATAGACTGGGAACACTACTTAAGCCCAAACTCTCTAGCCCAAAGTTTCCTGGAATTCATAAACTCAAATGCCATGGAACAACTAGTCACCATCCCCACAAGAGGAGAAAACATACTTGATCTCATCATCACAAACATGGGTTCACAATGTTCAACACCGGAAGTATACCCCTCACTGGTGAGATCAGATCATAAACTAATCTCGCTGGAGGTCCTCATCCCGCCCCAACCTGAAATAAAAAAGACCACAGTGAAAGACTTCTCAAAAGCAGACTTCACACTTCTAAAAACTAGTGTGGTCTCCTTTAAGGCCCCTGAGCCAGTGGTAAACACTATTCAAACCGCTGAATCACTTACAAATGCCTTCTACCAGCACCTACAGGACTGCATGAATCAGGCAATCCCAAACAAAACTAAGACTCTTTGTACAAAAGGTAAGCATCCAGTCTGGTGGACCCCAGCCATAAACAAGCTCTACAACAAAAGGAGGAAGCTACTACAAGATAGAGCAAAATCCTTGAAAGGTAAGACACCTTTGATCATTATAAGTAAAAAACTAAGAGCTCTCATAAAATCATCCAAGGCTAATTTTGAGAGAAAAATCGCCAAGGACACAAAGACAAGCCTTATCTGCAAAGCCATGGAGAGGATCATAATGGAACTCATAAATAAAGACATAGGGAACTTGCAGACTTTGGATCCAACCCAGTTTGGCTTTGTCAAAGGCAGATCATGCCTTTTAAACTTGGTTGACTTTTTCGAAACAGTCACCAAAGCCATTGATGAGGGAAAGGCAGTCCATACAGCCTACCTCGACCTGGCAAAGGCCTTCGACACAATACCCCACTCAGGTATCATCGAAAAACTCATCAGCTTGAATGTAAACCCATACATCACAAGATGGGTTGCAAACTGGCTAAGTGACAGAACCCACAGGGTCATAGTTGCTTTAGCCATGTCAGACTCAAAGCCTGTCACAAGTGTATGCTTCTTAACTGCATATAAATGCTCATAAATTCGGTTTCGTAACTTTCTTTCAGTCTTGCCTACATAGTAAGCAGGACAAGACTGGCATAAAGCAAGGTACACAACCATTGTAGAATTACAGTTGTTTCTCAATTTTAAAGAATATTCATAGTTATTAACAAAGAATCTATTGGATTCTAAAATGTGGGCACAGTAATTACAGGATTGACATTTGTACATTCCTGGTGTTCTAACCATACTGACTTTGTTGTTTTCACAATATTCTTTTAAATTCTTGCCTCTTTTATAAATCACTACTGAGCATTCACCTACACTTAAAAATACACTGTTATCACTTTTAAAAATGTTCCAATTCTTTACTAGAATTTTAAAACAGTCACTGCTGTTTAAATTAAATGATGTTATAAATGAAGTACTGAACAAATTAGTAACAGAAGTAACTACTGTTGTAGTAAGCGTAGGTGAGCCCATAGATTTATTTAAACTAGGGGTGTAGAAACGTGACTGACGTTTAGTCGCCACTTCATCTATAAGTTCATCAATAAGAAATTCAGGATACTCACGGCAAAGAAACATTTCTTTGATGAACTTACACTCGTTATGAAAGACATCGTCCACAGTAATAATGCGGGCAGCTCGAACAAGTTGGCCCTTAATAACAGACCGCTTTTGATGTCGAGGATGACAACTGGAAAAGTGTAACACAGAGTTACAATAGGTGTTTTTTCTATAAATTGAAGCTGCCCACATATTACGTGTGGTGTCTTTTGTTAACAAAATGTCTAAGTAAGCAATGGATGATAAATCAAAAGTATGTGTAAAGTTCAGAAAAGAAGTAGTAGAGTTAAGGTATTCAACCAGCTGAAAACTACAAGTTGAGTCCCCATCTAACAAAATAAAAATGTCATCGAGGAACCGTGTATAGAAGATAATACGATCCTTAAATGTACAATTATGATGTATAAACAAGTTTTCCCAGTGTGCCATAACCATATTGGCTACACTGGCACCACAAGGTGAGCCCATGGCAACACTGATTTTTTGGAGGTAGAAACCTCCTTCAAAGATAAAAAAGTTGTTATCCAATATTAAATCAAGAAGTTCAATCACCATGGTTACATCACTGGCAACACACCCTTGTTGTTTTAAGATTTCACTAACCCAATCTAGAGCTATGTCATTGGGAATACAGGTGTATAAGTCTTTCACATCGATCGTTAAAAAGTTAAAGCTAGGGTTAAATTCTAAATCGTTAATATTCTTCAAAAACGTCCAAGAATCCTTGCAAATTTGTTTGATGTTAACTAAATATTTTTGTAAAATAGAATCAACTACTTTAGCACACGCATATATTGGGGACCCCCTACTGTCCACTAATGGTCTCATAGGAGGATCTGTGAGATCCTTGTGGATCTTGGGTATCCCAAACAAGCAAGGAAATCTTGGGTAAGAAGTTAACATGTAGTCGTACATACTTTGGGTAATTCTCCCTTCAATAAACATATCTTCAATAGTATTCTTAATCAAGTTATAAGCTTTATTAATTTCAGAGAGGGAACTTTTAGCATAGGAAGCGTAATTCAACAAGGTCAACATCCTGTTAGAATAGTCGCTATTATCAAAAATAAAAGCTCCTCCTCCCTTATCAGGTTTACATACCCTAATGTCATTAACCTTTAGGAAATCAAAGCACTCTTTCTCTTTAAGATGTTCAGCACTGTTAAAGCTCCTAGGCCCTGATAGATTACGAATATCAAGTTCACATATTTGTTCGAACAATTTAAGTAAAGGGTGTAGTGGCGGATTAAAGGTGCTAGGTATCCTGAACTGGTTAACCTCGCTGAGTATAGAGTTACCCATAATCAAGTTTAAATTCAGTTTTCTAGTAAAAAGTTTTAAATCTTTGATAGTTTTAGCAATGTCAATTTTTTGTGGTGGAACATATGTATACCCTTTAGACAATAATTCAATAAGATCAGATGGAATAAACACTTGTGAAAAATTATACACTGTAAAATCCCCTTTAACATTGTAGAGTAGAACAGGTTTATCACATTCACAAGAAAAACTTTCATTAGGAACTAGTATAGCAGGGTGATCTACATCATTTCCATTATTAATCCTTACTAATCCTGTCCACCCTCATCACACCCAGTGCAAATCTTAACATCTTTAATTCTGCCACATCCAGCTCAAACTTCTGCCTTTTTGTCAATGCCACTGTCTCCAACCCATATAACATAGCTGGTCTCACTACCCTCTTGTAGACCTTCCCTTTCACTCTTACAGGTACTCGTCTGTCACAAATCACTCCTGACACTCTTCTCCACCCACTCCATCCTGCCTGTACTCTCTTCTTCACCTCTCTTCCACACTCACCATTACTCTGAACTATTGACCCTAAGTATTTAAACTAATCCACCTTCGCCACCTCTACTCCTTGCATCCTCACCATTCCTCTATCCTCCCTCTCATTCACACACATATTCTGTCTTATTCCTGCTGACCTTCATTCCTCTTCTCTCTAGAGCATATCTCCATCTCTCCAGGGTCTCCTCCACCTGTTTCCTACTCTCACTACAGATCACAATGTCATCTGCAAACATCATAACCCACGGGGACTCCTGTCTGATCTCGTCTGTCAACCTGTCCATCACCATCGCAAATAAGAAAGGGCTCAGAGCTGATCCTTGATGTAACCCCACCTCCACCTTAAATGCATCTGTCACTCCCACTGCAGACCTCACCGCTGTCACACTACCCTCGTACATATCCTGTACCACTCTTACATACTTCTCTGACACTCCTGACTTCCTCATACAATACCACAACTCCTCTCTAGGCACCCTGTCATATGCTTTCTCTAAGTCTACAAAAACACAATGCAACTCCTTCTGACATACCTTTCCATCAACACTCAGAGGAAGTTGAATATAGCAGAGCACTTCCACCAGCATTTTTTACTGGCTGGTAAATTCTGATGATGTTATAACCACTGGGTCTTTTATGTGAGGTTAAAACCAGGTTTCAGTAATGGCTAGAAAATTCAGTGAATAATGGGACATCCAACAATGACGTTATGCAATTTTGTTATACATGCTGTAGATAATGAAAGAGACCAAGTAAAATTTTTTTTGGGGGGGGGGCTATAGAGGGGTAAGGGCACGTGAAGCACTGTTTTTAGCTCTGCTTCATTTTAACATTTCTGATAGGATTTTTACTAAAAAAAAACTCAAACAGAATCTTTCAAAACTTGATGGATTTATAGTTGAACATCAGCTGAAAGATTTACTGGAAAAAATAATAGGTTTGAAACTCTTTTAATTGCTTTTTCCTGTCAAAAAACTAGGAAGAACCAACCGTCTCAGAATGAACCCCTCTAAACCCAGTGTACAGGACAGTGCTATAAAAAATGACATAAAGGCTATACTAAGTAAAATCAGTGAGTTATCTTTAAAGACAGATAAATTAGAAAGCAACAAGGACAATTTTAAAGAGGAATGTAAAAAACAAGTTGAAGTGATGACTGAATCTCTCAAACAACAATCCCTACAAATCTCGAGTATTGAAGATACCTGATTTGATGGAAGATTACTTGAAAATGAGAATAACACTGAATTTCTTCTGAAACTAAAAAACTTATTCCTGGAAAAAATAGAAGATTTATAGAAACAATCTAGAAGGAATAACATCAGGATTTACAGGATTCCTGAAAAAGAAGAGGCAGACAGTACGAGTCAATTTCTTAATACCCAGTTACCTAAAACTTTGAATCTGCCTGAAGCTTTTTCCTTTGGTATCAAAAAAACACATAGATCACTTTCTAACTCATCGTAACAAAAAAAAAAAAACCTTCACCAAGGTCAGTGATCATAAGAGTTTCCTCAAGTCAAAATAAAGATTTAGCTGCATCGACTAATTATCCAATTAAAATTACAGAAAATACTTAAGATTTGACAACAACTATTCAATATTAGTGATGTCAAAGAGAAAAGCATGTATGCCACTTGTTAAAAGCTTAAAGAAAAATAATACTAAATTACAAATCTTGTTTCCAGTAAAAATAAGGATTCACCTTCTAGAAGGAAAGAAGGAAAGAATATGTTTAATACCTCAGAAGATGTAATGGACTTTATACAAAAAAATAGAATCCTAGAAAAAAACAGAAGAAATGGACTGAAATCTATCAACTTCTTTGAAGACAAATACAACAAGAGCTTTTTAAAATGATGCATACTAAAAATGTGGCCACACTAATATGAATCAGGAGCATGAGCTATACGTTGTTAGTTTAATGGAGAGTTTGACAGGTAGTTTGCTCATCTTTTTTAACAAACTAGGAATACATTATTCCACAGTAGACTGTTTTAGGGTTATATCATTAGGTAATTCTTTATTTGTTTCAAATGTTTTGTCCATAGCTGAAGATTTCATATTGTTATATATAAAGTATACAATACATTATGTACAGAAATGTGATTTAAGTATACCTGTGTTTTTTTTTTTGTCTTTTATATAAATGTCTGACTTTAAATTCATACATATTAATATTAATGGACGGAATAATTCAGTAAAGGGGGGAATCTGTTCAAATACTTACAATTACATAAAGCTCAAATAGCATTTCTACAGGAAACACATTTACTTACTAAAGATGTAAATAAACTTTCACTCAAGAATTATTTGGTTTTAGCAGGTTCTGGCTTTCAAACTAAAAGAAGAAGCACCAGCAATGCCTAAAGTAAAAGATACCTATGTTGATAAAAATGTTAAGTTAAGCAATGGTATAATTGAGTGGAACAGAAAACTATATACACTGGTGAACTCTTACTGGATTCTAGGGGTTTGAGCTAATGATGCAAAAAAATACTTGGATATTATAGCCTATTACAAGAAAGGTGAAGTCATAATGGCTGGTGATTTTAATTGCATTTTATCAGACAAAGATTCCACTGCAGATAAAAAGCGGAGAATCACATATTCAACCAAACACTTCAACTTCATAAATCTGATGCATTTAAAGGATATATATGAGCTGAGGGACACAAACTTACTTCAGTTTACCCATTATTCATATAGACATGGAACACAAATAAATACTGATACAATTTTTGTCTTATACAATCTGTTATGACATATCACAGAAGTTACAATAGTTTCAGGTTCATTATCAAACAATAATTCTATAATCTTCATTATTTTAAAAGCTGACAACTTCATACACCACTGGTAATGACCAGCATACATTATTAAAATAAAAGGATTCAATAATTGGTATGTGAAACAGATAAACACATTTCTAGAAATAAATATGAATGGTGAAGTATCTGACATTGTAATCTGGGATTCACTAAAGGCTTACTTAAATGGAAGAGTTGCAAGCTGGTATATTAGTAAACTAAGAGAATGGGACAAAGAAGTGAATATACTACAGGCCAAAATAGACACTCCAAAGTTGAATCTAAAACCAAATGACATTATCAGTCAGCCTGAACTTAAAAACTTAAATACAAAATATGTTGAAATTCTAAATCAAAAAGTTTCAATAAACCTGGAAAATCTAAACTTCAGGTGTATTCATTAAACGCTTTAGGCTTGCAATAACTTGCTCTTAGATCAAAGAAAATGAATAAACTAAATCATATCAAAGAAATTGTAACACATATAAATAATAAAAAAGAAATAAGAACAGATATTAAAGGTATTCTTGAGGGCTTTAAAATATTTTATGAAAATATAAATAATAATACAAATAACCTAAATAATGATGATATAGTTGAAACTTTTCTTAGGGAAAATATAAATAAAGAAATACTAAGTAAACAAAAAATGATATACCATTCACTTTAACAGAAATAAAAGATGAAATAAAAAGTAAAAAAAATACGGGACCGGGCTTAGATGGTCTTATACCAGAACTATATAAAATACTACCAGATGATGCAAAAAAATATTAGATAAGGTCTATGGAGAAATAAAAACAACTGCCAAAGTCCCCCATCATGGAAATATTCCCTTATATCACCTACTTTAAACCAAGATAAGGATTCTACCAAGTGTTCATCATACAGACCCATTTCACTTTTAAATGTGGACTACAAGATGTTCATGTCTATTTTAGCTAACAAAATTAATCTACTTATACATAAACTAATTAACAATGATCAAACTGGGTTTATTTTAAATAAACAAGTACAGAACAATATAATAAAAATACATACATTAACAGACTATACAAATAAAAATATAAAATAATTTTGTATCATAAGTCTGGATTTAGATAAGGCTTTTGACTCAGTTAATTGGTTGTACCTGTTTAAAACAATTAAAGTGTATAATTTCTCACCTCAGCTAATTGCATTAATTTCTAAGTTATACAATAATGGTTGTGCTTATGTTAAAATAAGTTCTTTTTTTCTAATTCCTTTAAATTACAAAAAGGGACAAAACAAGGCTGTCCACTATCACCTTTACATTTTGTACTAGCTATAGAACCCTTTGCTAATAGTATTAGATCATTACTGGTATCAAAATAAAAGATTTCAAACAAAAGATTCCAACTCTTTGCTCAAGATATTTTACTAACAATAGGAAATATAGAGAATTCAATAGAACATATAATTAGTTATATGAGTCAGTTTGAAGAAATCACGAACTTAAGATTTAATTAATATAAAACAAGTACATTATTAATTAATAAAACATTTAAAAATTCATACAAAAATATTCTAACTTCAATTGGAATAGCAATCAAATTAAATACATTAAAGCAACAAAGGTCTTGTCTCATATACACACCACTGTGCCCTGGAACTAAGTAATCGAGACACAATCCAAAAAAAGCGGGCGCAGTTAAGGCAGAAGTCAGTATAAAAGCAAAGGTCTTTGTAGGTTAGACTTCTCAATTACACAGATGTTAGATTTCAAATAGAGCTTGCATGGATCCAGGTGCTCTACAATTCAGATTAACTAATTTGTTGCCAAAAGTTACCAGTCACTACTCCACCAAACCATAACTTGAATTCAAATCTCGTTACAAAGGAAACAAGCGTAGGGTGGAGCTGTGTAAAACAGGTTTATTTAATTCCCAACGGCAAGCTCTTTCAACCTCAGTCTTCCTTAGGCCAATACAATTAACACTAAAATACATGTATTTATATACTAAAAGGTCCATAGTAAATGTGATGTCACATCCTCTCAAAATGAGCAATTAATACATATATTAAAATTTTAATTAAACTCTCATATTTGAGTATTAAAAATATATCATACGCTATACACTTCAAGGCTGTGCATTTATATGTAAAAAATATTTGCGTATACAGTTCATTAAAAACAAAAATTTTATAAACTTACAGGTAATGCCAGGAAACATATGCCGTACTACTTGCTACAGCAACTGAAACACACCTGTGTTCAAAAATACTAGTATATCAAATCGCTAGTTTACAACTCATAAATAATACTAGCGACTTCATACTATAATTCTATGCTACTACTATTTATCAAATCTAGATTTAAAAAGGTTTTATACAAAAAATCGCTAATTTGCAGAAGACGCATGCCCAAATCTAAGGCATTAATTGCCTTTAACAATGTATATACAATGTATATTCATGTCGTCTTTCATACACAAATACTCTGAATTATTCTTAAATTTCATTATTCTATACTTAAAATTCACAAAAGATAGACACTATTTTACAAATACACATGCCTAAATAAAAAACTGCTATAATAGATACATTAAAAGGAAGATATATACAATATGTATTCATATGGTCATTCATAGACCTACTATACATCCATGAACACTCTAAAATACATTTACATTTCCTTTTTCTGTGTTTCTATTCACTGAAAGGAAATAGAAACATCAAAACGTAAAAATCAACAGATACATCCACCCATGCTATTGCAAATAAAATTATACATGATTAACATTAATCATTCTATATGCTTGTCACAGATCAAACTTGCAGTACTGGCTACCTCATCCTATATACTATTACTATTTCTATAAATCTACAGTCCAAAATGAACAAAGTTCATGGAACGACCCTACATGATTATGATCAAGGCAGTTATTACTTAGCCATCTAGGGCCTCTAGGTAGAAATAAGACTGTGTCACAACTATATACATATATGTGCAAAATACATATGTGTGTATAACATAAAATGGTACTTTGATTACTAAGGCCTAAAGGGCAATGCAATGCCTAATAATTCCTCTGAACAAAAGTGGAGGGAGTAGCGAGGAGTAGAATTATAAAATGGGTGTGTCACATGAACAACTATATACATATATGTGCAAAATACATATGTGTGTATAGCATAAAATGGTACTTCGATTACTAAGGCCTAAAGGGCAATGCAATGCCTAATAATTCCTCTGAACAAAAGTGGAGGGAGTAGCGAGGAGTAGAATTATAAAATGGGTGAACTCCATAGGCCCTAGAGTATATATAATCAATACATAGAATTTTTTAAAACCATTTTTCTTATAACTTCCTGGCTTTCAATATAGGTTTAATAGATACCCTATCATTTAGTCCTGGGTCACGATCAGCCCTAAGTCTAATCATCCATTTGGCCTCTTTCTGTTCAGTTTGATTGGAGATGTCACCTCGTCTAATAGTAGGTGGATTAATTTCGATAACTTGGAACCTAAATCTGTGTTCAGCAGAAGTCCCATTAACATGTTTAGACAATGCATTGCATGTGGATGCTGTTTTAATCTTATACAGATGTTCCCTAATTCTGTCTTTTAATTTACGGTTCGTTTTCCCCACATAGAATGCTGTGCAGCATATGCAGGTTGCTAAATAAACTACATTTTCTGTTTCACAAGTTGCTGCTGTAGAAAATATATACTCCTTTTTACTGACAGGATGAAAAAAGGTATTATATTTCTTTATAAAGCTACAGTATCTACACCTACTACATTTTTTAGTCATCCCTCTAGTTTCAATATTCATTAAGGCATTTACTCTATTAGGCCCACATAGCATTCTATGTAAATTTAATTTATTTTTATAAGTGAAACTGGGTTTTTCACCTATAATACTTGATATTTTCGGATCAGTTAATAATATATCCCAATATTTCCTATAGATGTACTTAATACTTTTTACATCTTGTGTATAATAAATGGGTACCCTGATCTCATTACCCTTCTTTGCGGTTAACTTTGTCTCATTTAATTTACCATTCACCTCTGCAAAGTATGGTTGTGCTCTGCCTTTCCTCAGTTCTTCTAATCCCTAGAGGCTAGCTTCTATTTCATCTAGACTATATGATCTTGTCAATAATTTTGTTTTTAATTCATTAATTTCTTTTTCAAAACCCAGATTATCTGAGTTCAGCCAAGATGCCCTCATCGCTTGGCCTTTAATAATATTACTAAAAATGTGCTCTGGGTGCATACTACTTCGATGTAAAAAAGTGTTGCGATAGCAACTTTCCTGTATACACCTGTGTTCAAGCAGCCATTTGATAATCTTTCGACATATACATCGAGGTATGGTATAACATCCTGTGATTTAACCATGGTAAACCTTAGGTACTCTGTAGCTATATTCATTTGGTTGAAAAACTCTGATAATTGGGTGTCATCACCCTTCCAAACCAGGAACAAATCATCCACAAAACGTGTATAAAATAATACTTTTTCTTGAAAGTCACATGTTTGGAACAAATATCTGTCCTCCCAGTCTGCCATAACTAAATTGGAGTAGCTATTGGCACAAGAAGTGCCCATAGCTATGCCATCTCTCTCTATATAAGTCTGGCCATTAAATGTAAACACGTTATTAATGAGCACTATTTCCATTACTTCACAAATAACTTGAATCTTACTCTGGGTACATGTACCATCCCTTTCTAAACACCTACTAATACAATGTATACCCTCATTATTTGGAATCATGGTAAAAAGTGATTGTACGTCAAGGGTAACCAAATAATCCGTATGACTCTCATATGTTTTTGATACCTTATCATATAGCATGATCAGGAACTGTTTAGTATCTTTCAATATATAATCATGTTTATTTACAATTGGTCTCAACAAATATTCAAGATATAATGAAATGGGTTCCGTGATCCATCCATTTCCAGCGACTATAGGTCTCATTGGGGGGTCAATTTCATGTTTATGGATTTTTGGAATACCTTGTATACATGGAACGGTAGGATTTTCAACAATAAAATATTTGTAAAGTTCTTCATTGATTTTACCTTCATTAAACATGGTTTTCAATCTATCCATAACTCTAACTATTATTCTATTTACTATAGTTGTATTGATCCTTTTATAAAAACTACCATCATTTAACATCGTACATATGCTAGTGATGTAATGATCCATGTCCATTATTACTGTTGGACCCCCTTTATCCGCTGGTCTAATCATAATACTTCTGTCATTTTTTAAATATTTAAGAGCTTTCCTTTGTGCAGGTCTAAGGTTTCCATACCATTTCTTCCCTTTATTAACTCTTTCATTCTCATATAATTCTTGTTCCACTAGTTTGGGAAAAGCCTCTACTAATGGATGTAAGTTAGGCATGTATGTACTAGGTTTTCTAAATTTATGTTGTTCCAATTCATGGTTACCAAAATCAACCTTAATCTGTAAATTCCGTGCAAATAACTTCAGGTCAGTCACACTTTCTGTAATGTCACTTTTAGTGGACGGGATAAATGTTAGTCCCTTTTCTAATACATAACATTTGTCTGTAGATAATTCTCTCTTAGAGATATTCCATATCAGGGGTTCTTGGTCCCTTGCCATATTTTCTTGAGCATGGGCCCTATTTGTTTCTGATCTGCTGGTCTTTTCTTTTGTCGCCCCCTGCTCATGGAGCGTGCCCTCACCCCTCCACCCCTCCATTGATCTGCAATTGGGAAAGGGGTAGATCGATTAAAACTAATTGTAGGTGTACCATCTATAGTTTCACTGACTACTCTACTCTTACTCTTAGATTTATCTCTAGTCACGCTATTGCTTTCATCTACATGTTCACAGATATCTATTCTAGTGTTGGCATCTTCATAAACTGAAATGTTGTGTACATTACTCACAGGGGATGCACCATATTCATTTGCCCCATCATTATGGATCATAGTTGTGGTCACAACAACATTTTTTTTTCCAACATTACACAAGTCATTACTGACTGTTTCAGAATTACTTACAACAATATCTTTCTGAAACTCATTAATTTTATTTACATGTAATGTATCATTTCGACTTTTTAAAAGATTTCAAACAAAAGATTCCAACTCTTTGCTCAAGATATTTTACTAACAATAGGAAATATAGAGAATTCAAAAGAACATATAATTAGTTATATGAGTCAGTTTGAAGAAATCATGAACTTAAGATTTAATTATAATAAAACAAGTACATTATTAATTAATAAAACATTTAAAAATTCATACAAAAATATTCTAACTTCAATTGGAATAGCAATCATATTAAATACATTGTCTAAGAGTAAAGAAATGATATAAACAAACTTTTAACAGATTGTTGATAAAATTTTAGGTTTAGTCAAAAATTGGTGCAAATTATTTTTTTACCATGGAGGAATGATTAATGCTTATTAAGATAGTAATTCTCCCTAAAATATTATCTGTCTTACAATCTTTAGTACTATCTGCACCAAAAAAATAATGAGGATAAATAATATTCTACTTAATTTTTTTGGCAATCCTAATAAACCAAGAGTTTTCTTTAATTGGCAGAGAAAAGACTGGGATAATGGTGAACTAGAATTCCCTGATATTCAATTGTATGCTACTTCAACAACTGTAAAAGTTATAGAGTTGTGGATGAATTCATCTCATGATTCAAAATTGAAACAGATACATTAAGAAATATTATTAGTAAATAATAAATATATCACAACCAGTCATAAACAAATAATATCTAATAGTTTTATCTGGTTATCAAAAAGATTTTTGTGTAAATGGAATTATATACTCTTTTCAAATTCTCTATTTAAATGACATCATTTCATCTTTCCAAAAGTTCACATATTCTAACCACTGCATTAAAGAGTTAATATTTTCTATGTTTACAGTTGCATATACAAATAACTGCATAGAAGCTCATAACTTCAACTAAATGCTAGCAATGAAACACAAAGTAACTTAATTTACTGGCATCAATTCTTAAATGGTGCCGGTACATATATATATATATATATATATATATATATATATATATATATATATATATACACACACACTATTGAATTAAGATCCAAAATACAATCAACATTCTGAGAATGGGTTAATTTTACAGATATTTTGAGACTTGGTGAACACAGAGACAAACACGATATTTAACCTAGATAAGAAATTGTTCCCCAAATTATTGGAATTCTTAACAAATATCAATAATATTGCAATGAAAATTAATCATATTTATCTCAAATTTGTAAAATTCTTACTTTAGATTTCACATATTTAGACAATTCATATTGGAACTATTCCTCAAAAATTAATAATGAAGACTTCTTTGAGGAATACACAAAAATAATATTAAAATCTACAGATAAAACCACATCTTCATTACATTGGAAAAATTTCACTTGGAAATTCTTACACAGAGCTTTTATCACTCCTAACAAAATTACAATGATGTATAAGTCAAATATAATTAAATGCTGGTGATGTGATTCTGAACTTAAAGCTGACTGAACACATATTGTATATGAATGTGAAGTTATCTTCCCTTTTTGGAAAGAAATGAATAACTTCATTCAAGCTCTATGGTCAGATAGATGTAATATTTCTAAATCTTTAGTTTTATTTCATGCTCCAATTCCTGCGATAATGCCAAAAACTCAACTGCCTCTTCTTTGGTCTATTCTTGATATAGCCAGAAAAGTAATTATTAAAAAACTGGAAAAGTAAAGTCATTTCCTCTAGTGCTGAATTTATTAGTATGACAAAAATTGTCTGCAGTAGTGAATTGCATACTATAATGATGAGAACTTCTAATATTGCACATTCATATAAATCTTGGCTTAAACAAAAAGACTTGCTTAAAAAATGTTAATTATATTTGATATGTATAACTCAGATGCATTGATCAGCTGTGGGCCTATGTAAACAGTTGTTTTTTTATAACTGATTTGTTTATGCATTGTTTTAAAACCAAATTAAAAGAAACATTTAAAAAAGAGACAGAGGTATCATAGGGAAGCATAGCAAAGACAGAAGTGTATTTTTTAAAGGCAAATGTTGTCTTTTGCTTGTGAATGGGATAGTTAAGATGAGAGTTTAGTATTTTATATTTGTAGCAAATGCTTGGAATGCCTTTGAATAGAGACGGTACAACACTAGTACAGAAACTGCAGTTACTCTGGTTTGTGGAATTACGTATTGAAGAAATGATTCCAAGTGGGATTGTAAAGGTTGCCCAATGGGTCAAAAGGTTGAGAAGGATAGGTAGGGTTAGGAATGCCATGACTGTACCAGGGTAAAGGGTTTCTCTGGGGGTTGGTAAGGAGAACTAGAGTAGAGTAGTAAAAACATGGAGAGTGTAGTTTTAGGAGTGCATTTCAGCTGTGCATGCTAGCCATATATAGCACCAGTACTTAATGTACAAGTCATGCAGATGAAGCATGAATGCAAGTATGTTATGTGGTATGTGAATTTTTGGAATACAGAAAGATTAAAGTGATATATTAAGGGTGTTTGGTTTAGGGATGATGGGAGGTGTGAGAAGTATGTGCAGATATACATTTTATAGAGGGTGGTAGCACTTAATGACAATGAACATTTCTTAACAGAGTGGTGAAGGGGATAGATTAGGTGAGTCATCAACAGTGTTAGTGATAGGTGAGAGAGTTGAGAGGGTGAAGGGATGAGTAGAAAGAAGAAGCAAGTAATAGTGTTAAATGATTAGTGGAGTAAGATTGTTAGGTGGTAGAAGGTAATTGGTTGAGGTAAAAGAAGTGGGATTACGAATAGTGCGAATGTAAATAAGGTGGGGTGGATGGGAACTGGGGTAGGTTTGAGAAATAAAAAATCCTGCTGTATAAAATATCCAAATATATTGAAAACTGAAGTTGACAGATGGAAATGAAAAAAAGCAGTAGTTATGTACTTACCTTCACTCTTCTTATGGCATAGGTATGACCAGGGATATTAAACACAGGTTGCCGAATATTTCTCAAATCCCATCCTCTTAAAAAACAATCAACTGCACCTGTTACCAGCAAGTTCTATTGAAAAGAGAGAGAGAGAAAGAGGGAACAGACTATCAGATATATATCAAACTTCTTGCAGAGCACAAAACAGTAATCACGTACAAACGTTTAGGCAAATTATAATATCAAAATCACACAGAAGTAGCCCTGGAGCAGTATTAGGAATTACAAAGGCAAGTGTCATGTAAGAATTTACTGTAAACATGCATCTCAATATTTTACAGCCTGCCACATGGTACAAATTAGTTGTCTAGTACTAGGAAAAGAAGAAAACTCCTCAAGAAATAGATTGTTCAGAGGAGCTTGCCCCCATTCAATCCCACCATTATACATAATGACATTTTTATACAGGCAGTTTGTCTACTGGAGACCAAAGACATTCAACCAAAACTCCTCATAATACAACACCAATGTATAACATTTTAAGCAGTTATTTGCTTAGTTGGTCAATTAATTAATTAATTAATTAATTAATTAATTAATTAATTAATTAATTAATTACCTACCTACCTAACTGACTAGGTAAGTGAGCTAATCAGTTTCATATTTTTCAACCATGACCCAGTCTCATAAATGAGCACAGAAAACAAAAAGTTTGTATAACGCCTACTGACGGAGCAAGCAAAGAGAAAAAAAACATGGTGCAGTTCATCATACAATTCAAATGTTTTTCCCCAAATCATAACTGATAAAATATGCATGCTATATATGTACATGCAATATCCAGTGATATTAAAGAGGCATTAGTTTGCAAAATAAGTACACACAACATTATGAGATACATTCTTAAATGCACAACTGATTATTATATAATTATAAGCTGCATATTATCACATTAGAAAATGTTCACTTTCAATATAAGCAGTGTGTATAACATTTTGAGATATACACTGTCAAATGCACAAATGATCATTATATATTTACAGGGTTGCATATGTGCAGAGGTGTTGTATCAACAGCATATTATGCAATGTCTGAATGACTGTGTACTGCATGAATTGTATTACCTCAAGGTGGACTCAAACCATTATCCCTGTAGTATGTGTATGTGTATGCTTAAAAAAGACAACAGATTTCATTTATTTTTGACTGTTTTATCTTCCTTTCATTTCTTGTGTTGGCAGAAATTTTATTCTTTAAGGCTGGGCCAGTTTTATTAAATGCTTTCTCACCAGTAATCCATATAGTGGATTAATTAGATTCATGCTAGTGATATCACTGTTTTTAAGCAGTAGGCAAAGTCGTTTACTACAAGATCTTTCTTAAGTGGCATGCAGTAATGTAGCTATATTAGTTTGAATAGAAAGCAGTACATAACAATGTCACTCTTCCCGTTATTAAAAGCCAATGCAGTTTAATAGGTCACATTAACGTGTAATACTGCTAGATATGCAAACCTATAGATTGCATTTGTCACTGCTTGAAGTACTTGTGTGTTCCAGCCCAAGTAGAGCACTATTATTGTCAGAGCATATTCTGTTTTAGGGATTTTTTTTTTTTTGCCATAAGCCACTCAACTTCTGGTGTTGCTGTAAGTGATATTTATAACAATCCTTTAGGGCCTTTTGAAGAACATGAAAGTGTTGGATCAGTTATAAGACAGAGACATTTCTATCTGCTCACATTAGGGACCTGATTATTTTGTGCATGTAATGTTTGTAGGGGTGGTGTTTTTTGAAATTTATCTAGGCTTGCAAACAGCATTACACCTAATGCACTGGTGTGCATACAGTTCATTAATGGCAGTCTAGGTAATACTATTTTGAAGATGGCTTGCAAAATTGGGTGCAGATTACTGATTTTTTTTCAGAATTTAATAAAAGAATATCATCTGCACATGGAGTTAGTTTCAAGGTGGATAGACTGAGTGTGATATCAATAAATACCAAAAACAATAGTGGTCCTAAGGCTGAACCTTTTGAGACACCACAAATAATAGTTCTCACATCTGAGACTACTTTATTGATTGCTTCTTGGAATGCTCTGTTTTAAAATTAGCTACACATCCATTTCAGAGCAGTGGTCCTGGTCCAAAGATTAACAGCACTAGTTTATGCAGAAGGAGGCTGTAGTCAACAGTTTTAAATGTCCAAGTCATATTAAAATAGATTCCTGCAGTATATTGGCTGCTATTTGTGTTGCTGTATATTGTATTAGTTCTTGGGTAAAGGGCAGTCAATGTATGAATCCATTAGTTAATAAGTAAATGACAGTCAATGTATGAATCAATTTCTGAAGCCACACTAAACATCAGACAATAGAACATAAATGTTTATGTGGTCATATTGTTGTAAATTTTATTTGTATATTAAATTTCTCACATATCTGTGAGTCTAAATTGTTTGCAGGAAATGGCATGTTGTTTCTTGGGTAGTAAGAAATTAATGCATTTTTGAATTGGTTTGATACTGTTCCTCTTGTTAATGATAGGCCAAAGATGAATACAAGTCATCTGAGTATTACATTTACAGCTAAGCGGAGGAAGGATGGGAGCATTCTGCTGAAGGGTGCAACAGATTTTTTTGTCTAGCTTTTCATCCAACTGTCCAGATAACATTTTCGTAATGATAACAAATCTGGGAAATCGGCAGAATCTGAAAATTAAGACAGAATGGAATAAGAGTGGAACAGGTTACCAGCTTCAAGTATTTGGGAGGGATGGTTGAAGAGAAGGGAAGTATGAATGAGATGGTCAAAGCTAGAATGAGAGGGGCTACAGCCAAATGGCATACAATGTCAGAGGTAGAGTGTGACAGAAGAATGCCAAAGATGCTTAAAAGTAAGATTTACAAAACAGTAGTATGACCAGTACTTCTGTATGTTACACAGACCTAGGCAGTGAAGGCAGAGTAGTTGAGGAAGCTAGAGATGATGGATATGATGCATAAGTGCAGAACAGATGAAGAAATCAGAACATTAGATCAGAAACACACGTAGCTCCAATTGCAGAGAAGGTCGAACAGAACAGATTACAGTAGTTCAGGCACATGCATAGGAAAGAAGAAAATCTGGTGAAGAAGATTTGGGACAGACAGGAAGAAGGAAAGGGGCAATGAGGGCATCCAGCCAAGAGATGGATGGAGTGTGCGGCGGAAGACCTGCAACAGTCAGGCATGCCTGTCAAAGAAGGAAGGAGAGTGATACTGAATCGAGAAAGATGGCAAAAGTTGGCACAAAAGCCCAACCCATACAGAAAATCCCTAAAAAAGGGGTTTGATGATGATGATTTTCTTCCAGTGATTTCTTAACTATTTTGGGGTCATTTCTCTAGAGGAGAATGTTGGACACATATCTTGTAGTATATCTGTTTGTGTTACATTAGATCTATTTTCATACAGGAGGGAATTTTGTAATGTTTGGACATGATTTGTTAAATTGTTCAATGAGATGTGTAGGAAATCTTTGCAGTCTGAAGAGAAGAAAAATTTTAGTCGAGTAAAGATGGTGCGGACATTACTTGTAATACAGCCAGTAAGATTTTTATAGTTGCCCAAAACTGCCTTCAGCATGGCATTTTAGATAGCTGTTTTGTGTCTCAGATAAGTGACTTTAAGCAGTATTTATAATAAATCTCTATTGTTTTCTGATAGTAAGGTATTCTTGATATAGATTACTATTTGAAATATCTTCTTCCAGTTCTTCCATGCTATTTCCTTGCTTAATGAGTGTAACTATTCCTGTAGTTAGTCAGGGGCACTGCTAACCTCTTAGCCACCTGGTAATCTGTGGGAAAGGTTTATCTTGTATATGGAAGAGCTGGCTTGCAAAATATGCAAAGACAGAGTTATCCTCCGCATAAAGTAGGTTCCAGTCAATGCTATTTAGTGAGTTGTCGAGTTCTTCTTCAATGGAGTATGGAATGGGTCGTCCTACACACAATTTTAGTGTTTGTTTGACTGCTACGAAAGTTTACTGAGGAATTACTGAGTAGTGTTCACCCAGACAGTTACTGTAGGTTGGCAGTGATTTGGGATTTTAGTTATACCTAGGACAAGATATTTCCTAGCAAAGGATTTGGCAAGGTTGCTTGCCTAACTAGCTGTTAAAATTAAGTATTAATTTAGCTCTTTATCTTGATAATCTATAGCATTTATAATGAGGTCTCCAAGAAGTATGGCATTTTCTTTAATGCCATTTGTGTACATGTTGGTCTAGAAGGTTGTATATAGTGACAGTTGCAGGGGGTGCTACATACTTTATTTGACGTGTATGATGGTTTGGATCTCTAGTATCAATGTAGCCATTAGCCAGTTTGGGGAACTACTGTTTGCAGTGTCTGATTTATACATTTGTTTTATGTAAAATATAATGTCCTTTTTAATTAACAAAATGACTCTTCCACCAGGTCTACTTCCTGATCAGCTACCATTATACATAGAGTAATTACGTGTAATACAGGTGGAATGGCAGCCATCATCTTTTAGCTATGTCTCTGTTATTGCAAGGATGTAGGGTTGTTCTAAATACAGCCAATATTCCAGTGTGGGCCATATATTACTAACACTTGAACTATTCATTAATACTAACTTTAAAGGTTTTATTTTAATTGTAAGTTAAACACTGTAAGATAATCAGTGGGTAACAATTTAAGTGAACGACACATGACAATCTGGCTCAAATGTAAGGAAGGTACAGTTTAGACAGCAATTTAAGTATGATTGCAGCTGTGAGAGAATGTGAGAATGGCTATTTGTCAATAAATCTAATGATGGAGGAGAGAATGGGTAGGGGGTACAGAGCAAAGTGAACCTGAGCACTGCAAGTATGAGTGGAGTAGTGATTCACCAGTAACAGATCTTCCTCCAGAGTCAGTCTGCTGATGCTGTCTTTATAGCAGTCTCACACTACAAAGGTAATATCACCCCTCCTTGCAGCAATAATCCAAACAAAGGATGTACTGGTAGCACTAAAAGTAAAATTTAACTGCAGTGACTGTACCACTGTATTTGGTTTTGCACTTTACATTTATTTAGCAGTAGATTTTTTGTGGCTATATCTGGAAGAGTTCTATGTTAATGGCTGCCTACCTTTATATGAAAGAAGCTAATGGCACCACTCTCAGTTCCCTATGGGCAAATAACACCTTCTAGAAGTCTAAATAGGTCACAATGAACAAATACAGCCAAGCGCTCTGTGCGTCAATAGTTAAAATCCTATACTTACTCAATGATAGCCTCAGAGCTAGTAGCAATCGTACATTCTGGGTAATGAGAGTGTCTTTGTCCCTGAACTCTGCTTCTCTTCTTATTCAACTTTGGAGAAGGAGACACTGCTCTGTCTGTTAAACCTAATGAACAGAGTCTCGATCATTAAACTTCAGGAATTTAATCAGGAGACCCTGCTAGTTAATGTCTGTTAAGCATTAAAACACAATAGCATATTGGCTATGCTGATAAAATTAGATTAATACTATAAAATATCAATAACAGAAACATTAGTTTTAGTTAAATAAAGAGCATATTCCTGAGGTAGTCTACTACTGCGCAGCCATACAATCTATCATATCTCAGTTTTAATCAATAACCTAAAAGCACCTTATAAGCAAATCAATTATATATTCCAGCAGAGTTAGCATCAGCTAAAATACTATATAAAGTTACGGTAACATCAATATGTTCTAATTGTTTGTGGGATTCATTTCTTTAAATATTTTCCTCCACTCATCAGCAAAACAGAATATCTTATATCATGTCCTACAAAAATAAAGCCAATCAGTACATCCAAATGTGCACCAAACAGTACAATATAATGCCAAAATGGTGTCGGCATTAAACTACATAATTAATATGTACTTGCGTATGTTGAAACATACCACTACTGTTTTAAGAAAAAAAGCTTTTAGCTATATTTGCTAATAAAAACCTCGCTATTCTGTACACTGCAAGTGATACACAAACACACAGCTCAGACCAGAAGTTAGCATTTCCCATAATACCATTAAAAAGCAATATGTACCATTCTCAAAAGGGCAGTAGCAGGTCTAAATTGTAGGCACAAAATTCTTATCTGTCTGAAAAAGCAGTTAGGTACTTCATGAATATCATCATGGCTTGCTGAGTATGGTATTTATGAACATTTTCAGTAATGTGTCAGTGGTGTAACAGGTAGCACACTTGTCCTTGGTGTAGAAGGCTGGGGATTTTATTCCGACATCATGTAGTTTGACTGTTGACAATGCAGTGCAACATAAGGGGGCTGTTGCACTCCTGAGTGTGTTGTCCTTTGGATTAGATGTTAAACCAAGTTCCCATCTGTTTCGGTTGGTGGTAACTCAGGTGCATGTAAAAAAATCTCACAGCTCCCATCAAAAAGAGTAGGGGTTCTTTGTTTACGTCTTATTTACAAAGATAACTTCTTTACAATATTTACATATTTATCTGAACATATTTACAAGATTAAAGATTTATATACACATTCCTATCTGTACATAAGAATTATTCATTCTTCATCTTACTTATACATCATTGCTTAAATCACCACAGCCACCATCTTTTTCAATATTACTGACAATATCCATTTTCTAATAAACATGATTTCATTCATTCTCTCATTCCATATTACCTATATTACATAAAACATTTTTATCTTTTGTTCATTACTTATATTCCTATAGCATCCATATTCAATCATTTCCATGTTTATATAATTTCTGTGTCTGAATCATTCAAAAAAACCTGTCACATTATTTATCCCATTTTTTTGCTCTCTTACATCTCAGAAAAACATGTTCAGTAGTTTCTTCTTCACCATAATGTAAACAAATTCTTTCATTTTTCTTTTTATATGACAAATTACTTTTAACTGGTAATTTTTTTTTTTATTTCTAATTTCCAAGGAAAAGCTTGAGATTCCACTTGCGTACTACACCATTCATTTCTTTCTTTCTTTCTCAGATTGCTTTAATCTTTTCTGGTAGCAGATTTTCCCATGGATTAATACAATAATATTGTCTCATACTTTTATACCACGCATGTTGATTATCCTCCGATTCATCTATCTTTATATTCCATAGTTGTATCTTTTGCTGATAAATATCTAACTTCACATGACAACTTTTCTTCATTCTAGTTGTTGAGTCTTTTGGCTTTTCCCGGTTAGGGGTCGCCACAGCGGAACTCCGGTCCACTAATGATTGGTAGTTGATTTTTAGGTGCCGAGTTACCAGCCCTGACGCACAACTTTCAATGAAGGTACGCCCATTCACGCATGTCTCCACGCAGAAGAAGCTCTAGCTGAGAATCGAACCAGACAACATCTTACTGTGAGGTGACAACGCTACCGCAGCACCACCACCGTGGGTACTTACTACTTATTACTTTCCAATATTTTTCATACTTATGTTAAACAGTTTTGAAACTAAGTTTTAATTTTTATCATTTATTCATTTCAATACTTTATACAATTTCAAAGATGCTGAACAAACTACTTGATTTAACAGTCCTAAACCTCCTCCTTTTATATCCTTGTATAACACCCCTCCTTTCTTTGGATTCAATGTAGAACCACAAATAAATGAGAAAATTATCTCTAACAAATGTTTTTCATACTTTATTGGAATCATAAACACACTTGACAAATAAGCATTTTTATTTCTTTACTTATCTTTCTGTTTACTAAAACCTTTATGTTAATTAAATCTATAAGCTGGCATACAAACATTTCTGATTTTATTACTGAGATTAATCATTATGTCTCATAACATTTCATGTTGAATTGAATCAAATGTTTTAGTAACATCTCCTGTCATAAGTTTTAACTCCTGCTTTCTTTCTGAAATATCATATTACTATCATTAAAAATTCTTGGCATCCTTTTATACCATTTAAACTTTCTTCTATAATGTATTCCAGCTTGTCTTCAAGTCTTCTTTGTATTATTTTCATAAAGATCTTGCAATCTGTAATATTCAACATTACTGGTCTCCATTTATTTTGTCTTCTTTTTTTCGTTTCTTCCATAAAAACATTAATACCCCACTACATAATTTCTTATGCTTAAATCCATTGTTTAACCATTCATTTAAGATTTTAGTAAGAATTTTTTTTGACGTACATCTAGACTTTTATACATTTCAAAGCCAATTCCATCAAGACCTACTACTGAGTCTATATTTAAGTGTTTAAACACTCTAATTCATCCAAACTAATTTCTTTTTTTAATTTCCTTGTTCATTTGTTCTGAAAATTACTTTGTTCTCCATATTTTATTATAGTTTCCCTTTATTTTAAACATTTCTTCTACATGCTTTCTTACAATTTCCATAATTTGAAATTGACTTTTTATTTCTCTTTGTTTATTTTTAATTGCTCACATCACGCTGCTCTTCTGTTTTACTATTTTACTTAAATAGGTTGATACCTCTTCTTTTTACCCAGTAGTAAATACCTTTGTTTTGATAAAGACTCTTTAATTGTCCTATAATTTCTTTAATATAGCTTCTTCTCTTTGTCATAATACTCTCTTATTTTTTCTAGATTTTCAAATACAACTTACATTTTGATATCTTTGTTTTCCTTTATTTTTGTCTCATTTTGCCATTGTAAAAACATCTTTTATATTTTCTTTTAAAAGTAATCCACCATTCTGACCAGCTATTGTAGAAATCCCTCATAGTAATATGATCTCTTCATACCTGTGTTATTTCGTTTCCCTTTTCATTACATACATTTTTATTTATTCTTTTTATACCCTTACCTAGTTTAATATATTCTTTATTTTCATTTACTATTATCCATATGGTTAATGTCCTGAAAAAACTATTAAAACTGTATTCACCTTCCATTATACTTATACTTTCTGATATCATAAAGTAATCAGTTTCAGAATTTAGCACACCTCTTCTATATGTCCATAATTCTCTATTCCATAATACAAATTTACCACGTTTCATCACTTCTCTCATTTTATATATATATATATATATATATATATATATATATATATATATCATTCTTCTTTCTTTTTCTCCTTAAATCACAATTAAAATCTCCTATTATTATAATATTCATGTTTACCACTACATATCCTAGTAACTGACAAAATAAATTTTTACTTTCTTTGTAGGTAACATATGCCCATATGGTTATAAGTCTATAAAACTTTTCCAGCCACCTTAAATCTACAATAGTAAGTCTCCCATTTTAAATACTTTTTAACATAAAATCACTATCCCTGAACAGCAAGCTTTACTAAAATTCTATTATTATTTCTCCTTTCTATATACTTTCTATTTGTAATCTTTCTTCAGTTATCAAGAATCTTGTATACTCAAACAATTATGTCCACATCACATTTTTACACCATTCTAGAATCATTATTATTCTACAGATATTTTTATACTGTTAAAGTTTACCTTAAGAATTCTTAAATTATTGGTTACCCTGTTCCTTAATTTAAAGGAAAGCATTTTCTCCTTATACTATTTCATCAATTTCCTTTCTGTCATTTGAGTTTTATAATTTTGATTTCCTTTTTCCTATCTTTTACCCTTTCACCAGCACAATTCTTTTTACATTTCAACACTTTGCAAATCATATCTTCATCATCACTTACATCTATTTCTATTTTCTCCTTTTCCTGTTTTTTTATTACATCTTTTTTTTCTAGCTTGTTTTACACTATTTCTTTTTCCTTTATCTTGATTTCTATCCTGCATCTTATTTTAACTGTCTATTGCATTATCTTTCTATTTGCAATCCACCCCTGTATGTCCTTTTTTTTACATTTATAATATTCAAGTTTACATTTCTTTACATCATGCCCAGTTTACCAACATACATAACATCTTTTCTTATCGCAATTATTTACCAAATAGTCTTTACCACAAAAAAAGCACGGCCATGGTTGTCCCCAATATTTTACCATACCCCTGTTCCTTTCAACTGTTATAGTAACTGAATATGTATAATTTTCTCATTTTTCATTTTAAATCCCCAGTCCATAATCCCCTGTTGTCAAAAACTTCAGAAATGTCCACAAAGTCTTGATAAATACTTTGTTAAATGTTTTTTAATCCCTCTTCCCATTTCTGTCAGGAATTGTCCATACATTTTCTTTTCTGTTTCTTGGAAAAATGCTTTAACATATTCATTCCACTGGTTATCATTTTGTCTTTTCTCATATTCACATAAACATTTTTTCCATACTTAATAATAAATAATGTCACAAAATTTCTCTTTATTTATTAAAATAAAGGCTTTTACCTCGTGTCTTGATACGCTATGTCTGTGTCCCATATCTCATGTCTGTCCATTTCAGTGTTTTACTTTGAACTCTTATAACAAATCATATTTTAACATTATTGGCCTTTTTCTGCTCTTTATGTTTGCACTCCAAATAGCCACAGTCTCTATATAATTTTTCTTGTAGGCAATACTTTCTTCAGAATGTTCACAACTTCTTCTCCTTGAATCCTGTCCATTTTATCTCCCCATGAAATGTAATTCTTTGGTTCATTCTGTGCTATCATCTCATTTAATAAATCATCCCACAACCCTCCTGATAGGGGGGTTGTAACAATATATTTTCACTGATCAACAATCTCCTTCGACTAAAATAATTGCTTCTGAAATAGGGTTTCTGAGTTCTCCACACTATTTATTTCAATATCAGAGCTGGCATTCACTTCTGCTCCATCTGATAGCACCTACATCTTGCGCACCACCCTCTTAGAAATGGGGAGTGTGCACATACTCATGTACTACCAGTCAAAAGTAACAACAAAGCAAGTGCAGGTCCTTTATATGCATGCATATATTTATATATACACATAATTACACACACACACACATATATATATATATATATATATACACACACACACAGTTACAACTTTATGCAATCATTTTCATTTTCATATTGGACACATCAAAACTTGCCATTTCTATACTTTTATATCAACCCCAACTCCTCTTTTCATGACCATAATCTAAATTTCTTTAAAATTAGTGACAGTATCCAGTTTCCATCAAACATGACTTCATTAATTCTATCATTCCATGATACCGAAACTACATAAACTTCTTTAAATCTATTTTCATTTTTTTCATAATATCCATATTCAATCATGTCCATATTTATATCCACATCATGTTTTGATATTTTCAAAAAGTTTTTCTATACATAATTTACTCCATAGCTTAACTCTCTCATACTTTAAGAAAATATGTTTTGTTGTTTCTTCTTTCCACAACACATTTTCTTTCACTCTTCTTTTTATAAGACATATTTGTCTTGACAGGTAATTTCTTTATTCCCAAATGTCCACAAAAAATTGGCATTCAACATATCTACACCACTTGTTTATTTCTGTAACTGTTTTAATATTTACTTCTAGAACATTTTCCCAGAGATTAAATCAATAATATTTTCTCATAATGTTATTATACCATATTTTCTATCTTCCTCAACTTCATCAATTTTTATTTTCCACATTCTTATATTTCATTGATAATTATCTATTTCTTCATTAAAACAGTTTTTAGTTCTTCTACTACTTCTTATATTTTTCCAAAACTGCTTATACTTATACTTCAATACAGTTGTCACAAATTTCCCAATTTTTCATTTAACCATTTCGGTACCTTATACAGATTTAATGAAGCAATATAAACTATTGGATTTATCATACCTAATCCTAGTCTTTATTCATATATAATACACCCCTTTTAACAGGATTTAAAATTGATCCCCATATAAATGAGAAAATAAATTCTAGCAAAAGTTTTTTATATCCTGTATGAATCATGTCAACACCGGATAAATATACCAAAGTTCCTATTAACAATAAACTAATCAAATACTCTTTATATAAGCTAACCTGTGAGTTTATTTTTTTTTGATTTATTTGACATTTGTTGACCAGGCTTGTCTGACTAAGCTGATAGCTCTTTTTCAGCAGAGGCCCAGAGAGAAAAGCACCACATTTATTTATACAATATAGTACTTAAGGTGCCAAATCAACAATTTGGAGAAAAAGCTCCAGGTAGCAGTTGTTAGGAACATATTAGTAATGTTCAAAATAGAATTTATATTGAATACAGACAAGTTTAAAATGGGTTTTCAATAACAGTTTTGACTACAGACAAGATGGTACAGGTTTATACTTGGGTTTATCAATAACAAACTAATTATAAACATTGATTTTGAGTTAAAAATGTGGAGGTGTTTCCCATAATATACAAATATTTTTTATTTCCTTTATTAATATACCCCATCCTTTATTTTTTTCTTTATCAAAATTTATCGTTACAACAGATATTTCTTTCACAGGAAATTGTACACCTGCTATTTTTATTGTATCACCCATTCCTTTACTCTTCTCTTTATTAAACATAATACCTATTTCCTTTACATTTTCAGCTAACTAGATAATAACTTCTCTCATCCACACTCTATTTTTAGTTGTTATATTACTATCATCTGCACCTAACATCACAATTGGAATTTCAACTTCCATCTGAATTTTTAATTTGCATTAATTTTTTGGTTTGCCTCTCTTATTATATTCATGACTAAAATAAGTAAAATACTACTCATAGGCCAGCCTTGTCTTATACCATTATTCATATCTATCTTAAAACAAATAAAATACTACTCATAGGCCAGCCTGGTCTTATACCATTATTCATATCTATTTCTTTACTTAATCATCCATTAAGACTCCTACTTTATTATTCTTATAAGCTATTCTGTACACTTGCTTGATTTTATTATCATTATACATATCCATTATTTTCCACAATAAATAATGCTCTATCAAATCAATTTTTTTCTTAATATTACCTGTCATAAGATTTACATCTTCTTTCTTTCTATTTATATCTATAATTTATCTCACTATAATTAAGAATTCTTGGCATTATTTTCGTACCATATACACTTTCCTCTATCATGTACTATATCCTATTTTCAAATCTCTTTTGTATTATTTTGATAAAAACTTATAGTCTGTATTATATAAAACTACTGGACTCCATTTTTATATCTTTTCCATCCTTTTTCCATATACATTTTAATACTCCACTACACAATTCCTTATATTTTAATCCTTCATTTAACCATTCATTAAATATGATACCTTCTGGGACAGATACTGATTCCACATTTAAATGTTTAAAAAAAATTTTTTCTATTTCATGCAATGCAATCTCATGCTCAAATTCTTTATTAACTTGTTCAGAATTGTTTTTTTACTTACCATTTCTTTATGTCTCTCTTTTTACTAAACATTTTCCACATATCTTACAATAATTCCCATAATTTGTTGCTGATTTTTATGCTACCTTCTTTACCTTTAACTGCTCTCATCATGCTGTTATCCTCCTCCTTCTCTATCTTGCTTAAATACAATGAAACTTCCTCTTTCCTTCCTTGTAAAAATACCTTTACTTATACAATAATTCTCTAATTTTCTCATGATTTTTTATAAATTTCTTTTCCCTTTTCATAGTAATCTCTATTGTTTTCTGTATTATTCATCACATCTCTGTATTGTGTACATTCCTGGATTTCTTCTTTTGCTTTATTTTTCCAAAATAGATAACCATCTTCTTATTTTCTTTTAAAAGCAATCTACAATTCTGACCAATTAACATAAAATGCCTTCACAGTAATATGATCTGTCCATAATTGCTTTATCTTTCTTTCCTTTCTCATTCCATTCCTTTTCATTTATTCTTTTTATACATTTTCCTATCTTTATATATTCTGTATTATACTGCCAGCCATATTACCAAATGATCTAAAAACCTGTTGCAAATTTATTCTTCCATTATACATATTCCTTCTGATACCAAAAAAACTTTATTTCAGATTTTGAAGTACCTCTCTTGTATGTCCACGTTTTTTTCCATATAACTAATTTTCCACTTTTTATTACTTCCATCATTTTTACATATTTTCATCTTTTTTTTTAATTTCCCCTTAAGCCACAATTAAAATCTCCTGTAATTTTTATATCCATGTTTACAAACACATAATCCAATATTTTCTGAAAAAGATTATCCCTTTCTTTAATAATCACATATGCACATATAGCAATAATTCTATATATTTTTTCTAGTCATCTTACATCTATAATTGTCCATGCTCAAAGTCTGACTAATATGACATCTAGAACTTCCCCTACTCTTCTACATATAACTGCTATTCCTGAACACTGTTCATTCCCTATCTTCCTTATTATTTCCCCATCCCAAATTTTTATGTGTCTGTAATCTTTTTTCATGTATCAAAATTCTTATGTCCTCCAAAATAATTATATCAACAACACATGTTACATCATTCTAAAACTGCTATCCTTCTAAAATGTTTCATAGTATCAGCAGTCACAGAAAGAACTCAAATGATTCCTTGCCTTGTTTCTTAGCTCAGGAGATATCATCCTATACTAATTTCTTATAAGAAAAGCCTTATCCATTTCTTTTCTTATTTTCTTTTATACTAACGGCTTTACTTTTTTTCTATCTTTAACTCTTCTACCAATGGAATTCTTTTTCTTTCTTACCATTTTCCAACTTATATCTTCTTCATCACTAACTTCTGATACTATCTATAAATCATCTCCTTCATTTTTTTCTGGTATCTCCTTTATTTCTGAGGTTTCATCAAATTATCTCTCATCTTTAGTCCCTTCTTGTGATTTCCCTTTACTCTGATTTATAATACACGATTAATTCTCTATTTCTTTACACTTCATCCATAAATGTCCCTTTTTTACATTTATAACATTCACGTTCACATTTGTTTGCATCATGTCCTGTTTTACCACATAAACAGAACTTCTTTTTGTCAAAACTATTAACTGCCTGTCCTTTTCCACAAAAAATAACATGTCTTTAGTTGTCCCCAATATTTTACAACACCCCTGTTACCATTCACATTTTTAACAATTGGAATATGTACAATTTTGTTCATTTCCATTTTCAAAATTGCATTACAGTCCCATGCCCCAGTCCATAAACTTCTGTTATCATACACTTATATGTATTATTTCTTTACACATTTTTTAAATGTTTTCCACTTCAGTTTGGAAATGTATATGAACTTTCTTTTTAGTCTCTTAAAAAGACACTTTTGTTATATATTCATTCCAAGGATTATCATTCTTTTTTCATTCTCACACAAAAATCTCTCCATGTCTTGTACACATTCAAAGAAAATGTCACAAAATGTTTCTTTGTTAATCAAAATAAATGCTCTTACCTCTTGCTCTTTTACACCCACAGATAAAATGACATTGTCTCATACATCATATCTGTTCAGTTCCTGTTTTCTTTTACTTTGTATTCTTACCACACATTTTCTTTTCACACTGTTCTCCTTTCCTTTTTCTCTCGCTCCTTCTCATGTGGTCACTACTGTCTCTGTATGTGTTTTCTTTCTCTTTACGCTGCTTCTACATCTCCTCCTTCTCTTTTTTCCATAATACCCCCAGCCCCACAAACCTCATTATGTGGCTCACTTTAGTTAATTATTTCTTGAAGTATATCACCCTGTAAACTACCCAATTGAAGGGCTGGAGCTACACACTCCTCTCTGTCTCATTGGTCTGATCAAACAGTTTTATTTGAAAACCTTACTCCAAATCCTCTACTGCTTCTCAGCTGGCAATTGCCTCTGCTCCCTTCTGTTACTGTTCCATCTCATTCACTGTCCTCCCAGCCACCTCCACTCTAGGAACAGGACATGTGCATGTACACATGTACAAACACCGCAAGTGCCGACCATAAGTAGGGGAAGTTTTCTGAAGTCCTGAACAATTTTCCTTATTAGTATAAATACCACCTCAGGTCCCCCTGAAAAGAGGCTTTTGGTCTAGTGGGACTAACCTGGTCCATAAATGATAAATAAAATTAAAAAAAAAAAACAAGGTGGCTGCTTACTGACTGAGAAACAGAAAAAACATATTAGCTCTGGCACAACAGATCAGACTATCAACTGTGCTGTCATTGTATTAAACACTGTTGTGGGCCAAAGCTGTAGTTAAAAGCATAATGAACATAGACTGCAAGTCAAAAGATTAAGTTACAGAGACCAGTACCTCTTCATACTGAAATATCCTGCCACTCTAATGCAAAATAGAATGAAAGTGGTGCCACTGTTTTATTATCCATATGTTTAAAGGCAATATATTACACCCTAGCATATACCTGTCAACATCTTAGCATAAGAAATCTGGACAAAACCTAAAATAATGGGGGACAAAGCCCAAAATTAGGAACATATTTTAAATATTGCTCTTATGAACTTAGAAAGTTGTTAGAATTATAGGTTTTGTTTTAGCATGCACTTTCTAGAGGATATGAAGTCTGAAACTCAAATGTATGCCATTTAGTGACTTCACTCCTCAGTGATATGCCAGAAAACCACACATTTTATGAGGAATATACCAAAGATATGAGATAAAAATATGGACATTCTGCAAAAATTTAGACAGATGACATATATGCCCTAGTGTAACATGTGGGAAGAGTCTGGAATGGAGATGTATGCTTGCTTGAACAGAGCTGAACTGATGTGGGCTACGAGCCACACCTCTGAGCTGAGATATCAGATGAGTAGAGGCTTCTGAGCTTTCCAAAAACCACAAGTTGCCTGTTTTTTGCTTGCTTATACTATTTAGTGTACTTTTATTGTGTTCTGCTTTATATTGTATTTTAATACTGTAAACTGAACTACACTGTTTGTACTGAATTTGTCTGTTACTTTTTACTGTGTTCAATGCATCTGTTCAGTTTGTTCTATTTTCCCACAAGCAGTGTTTTAACTCATTCACTCCAATGGAGCTGAGGAAGTTTGCACTGTAACTTCCAATGGGCGGAGCCTAAGCCTTTTGGCAGAATCAAATTATGTCCTCATATTTCAAACTGATGTTCATATCTCTGGAACTATAAGGGTTATGGAAGAAGTATAAATGGCAAACACTTCAGCACAAACTATTTTTACAGTGGTAGTATTCTTTAGGTTCTAGGTCTTATACCGAATTTTGTAAGTTACAGTAAACAGTAACTATTAAATTTGTAATATTTTGTAAACAACTTACAATAGCTCAGCAACTACTCAAGCTACACACATACTGTCAGCAACATTTTATTCATTTAGTGGAGAGCTTTCATATGAGGCTAAGGAGTTCTGTCTGTGTGACATGGTTGTTGAGATATTTATAAAAAATATGAAAATGATATCTATCCAAATTAATATCATAAAAATAACAGTTAATATCTATTTACCTACACAAGACAGAGGTCAAATATTAATGCAGTTGAGTTTGCCACTGTGTAAGCTTTAAGATGAAATCTTTTAAAATCTTGTACATAGCATGGTTTTTGAATTATTGATGCAAATATGAACAAGCAATACTTGATGACTAGAGGCGTCAGTAGGAGTTAACTGCAGATGCACCCGGAAGCATCACTCGGTTGTTGCTTCAAACATTTTTTAGCGTCTTACCCCTGTTTTTTTCTGCTGTTTAAAGCATTTTGTGTTTCCCACCGAAATTAGCATAGCACAGTCCAGATACAGGTTTGCTGCATTTGGGTCTGTTTGTACTGGCTGTTGCATTCTGAGTACTTTTTCCAAGCCATCTTTGATTGGAAGGGGCCCTTCTGCACCCTTGTGAGAGAAGAGTGCTAACTGGAACCTGTCTGGTGAAGGGTGATTGGTCTAGGGCTTGGACTAAGTACTCTCATTGGTTCTTTTGATTTTTTTTTAAAGTTTTTAGCTTCTGGTATTTAAGCCCTGCATTTGAGTGGGTTTCTGCTTGTTTGTTCATTGCAGAACACCGCACGCTGCTGCTCAATTGTGTGGCACAGCAAGACAGATAATTTCCACAATTTTCTCCTTACACACAGCTGTCATACATTAGTGTAGTCCTCCTCTTTAGTACATCTCTGGTCTAAGAAGTATTGCTAGTGAGCTGTGACCTATTAAACCACCAGCCAAATACCCAGTCAGAAATACCCATCTAAAGAGCACCTCCTAGATCAATCCTGAAAGCACACCCTTTGTGACAACAGTTCTTCCAACCTAGCATTATGGACAGTTGGACTACCCTTGTTTCTCCTGCCATCTTTATTGACTTGGGTCTCCTGATGCAGTGAAGCAATTGCCTCTTGTACACTGACACCCTTCTACTAATAACTCAGTTTAGTACAGAGTGCGAGAGATGTACCTATACCAGGAATCTTGAATCCCTGCTCTCTCGCATGCAAAACAGTAACACTGAAGAGGATGTCAACTCACTCACCACTACTCAATCACATGGTACTAGTACTCATACACATAGTACATATGCAAAACATAAATCAACATACTCAGAGGTTCTCTCAAAAACCTTACCAAAATACCACCGACCTCCAAAACAAAAGACTGCTACAACTAGCACAGTTTCCACAGCACTCAGGATACAAAGAATGGGGGGATTTCAGTGTCTCACCTACCAAGCCTTAAGGTGTAACACTAAAAAAAAAAAAAAAAAATGTTCTTGTCATTGGAGAATCCATAGTGAGACACATGGATGTCCTACTCATCAAGTTAGATAAGGAGAAAGTCACGGTCATCTGCCTGTCCAGTGGCAGGATTCATCAGATCACACATGAGCTCAGGTCTCTTGACAACAAGTACCATTAAGACTCTGTAACAGCGCATGTTGGAGTGAACGACCAGAGACATACCTCACTGAACTATATGAAGAGAGACATGACTGAGCTCTCTATGTGTCCCAGGCAGGTATGTCCCTAGTCTTGAGCACCATATTACCCTCACCTAGAATGATGCCACAGTATAAACAAAAAATGATCGATTTCAATAACTGGCTTAGATTTGGTGTCATTCAAAGGGGATCCAGTTTTGGTCAGCCTGGGATAACGTGTTTGACAAACCTCAATGCTTTGCCAGAGATGGTTTGCACCTGGCACCACTAGGCTTTTTGGCTGCTGGCAAAGGCTGTTGCTTCCCCCATAGTGGCTTTTTTAGCTCAGGTCTCAAAAACAAAATTGCTGATGTGAAAATTGCCAACCATGACAAAATAAGGGTTATGCTGTTAAACGCTAAGAGCTTAAAGAAAAAACTGCACCCTAGAAGCACTTCTACCACTGGAGGATATAGATGTCTATGCAGTCACAGAAACCTGGTTCAAGGCCTCAGAGACTACCCCAATCTTGCAAGACTACAATGCCTTCCACACCTTCAGACCGCAAAACGAACATGTGAGAACCAAAGGAGGTGGTGTTTCTATCTCAATTAAAGATAAATTCACCTCCTGACTAGTTAAACTGGACAACTCCATGGAGTTACTCCAAGTTCCAATTACTGTGGGTAAGACCCCCATTCAAGTCATAGTTAGTTATAGATCCCCCTCCACAGATCATGATGCGCATGAGGCATACTTGACCAAACTGGAGTCAATTCAAATATTGCCAAACACTCTGGTCATTGGAAAATTCAATTATCCTACCTTCAAAAGGGAAACCTACTCTAGCCCTAACTCACTAGTGCGAAAGATCCTTAACTTTGTTAACTCAAATGCCCTGGAACAAATTGTTCAAACCCCAACAAGAGAAACAAACATACCAAATCTGGTCCTCACTAACATGACAAACAGATGCGTCACTGCAACTTTCGGACCCTTATTAGTTAAATCTGACCACAAATCAGTTGTTTTCAAACTGGCACTAACACCAGAACTCACAAAGGGTGAAGTCAGACTAAAGCAAATCGTACACTCCTAGGGAGAAGGTATTAATACACTCCAAGTCCCACCCCCATCTGGAAGTGGTAACTACACCAAAGCTTACACTACAGCCCTGTGCAATCACTTGTATAAGTGTATAGACTCGACTGTTCCACACAGAATCAAAGCCAGAGCCCCAAGTAAAAAAAAAAAAAACAAAAACAAAATCTCCCCAGGTGAACATACAGCATCAACAGACTTTACAACAAACACAAACAGTTGTTGTCTACAAAAACTGAGGTGAGGTCCCAACAATGGAAAGGCACCCTCCTCAGCCTCAACAGGCAAATAAGACATGTCAAATCCTCTACAGGTAACTTTGAGAAAAACTTAGCAATCGCAGCCAAGGATAATCATAAGGCCTTTTACAGCTACGTTCATAGCCTAAAATGTAGGACCTAAGCATGTGCCAAACTAGTGACTAATGGTATAACACATACTGATACAGCAGAAATAGCAAACCTGCTAGCGGACAGATTTGATGAAAATTTTACTCCCTTATCCCCTACAAACTTATCACAAACCTTGCTCCCACCCCCCCACCACCACCCTACATATCTGAAGAGCAGGTCATTAAAGCCTTGTCTAAAGCAAAAAATCACAGCCTCTATTGGACCAGATGACGTCCCAGGCTGTGTTCTAAACAAACTAAAACATGAACTAGCATCACCATTAAGTACCCTTTTCAATCTCAGCATAACCACTGGCTTTGTTCCTGTGGAATGAAGAACAGCAACAATTATTCCCCTCCACAAAGGCTGTTTAGCAACAGACTCAGGGAATTATAGACCCATAAATATGATCAGCCTCATCTGTAAAGCCATGGAACATATCATCTTGGACCTCATAAATAAAGACATAGGTGACCTCCAAAGCCTGGATCCAACCTAATTCAGCTTTGTCAAGGTCAGATCCTGCCTGCTAAATCTGGTGGATTTCTTTGAAAATGTGACCAGGGCCACTGGCAAGGGCAAATCTGTGCACACAAGCATACCTCGACTTGGCAAAGGCCTCTGACATAATCCCACACTCAGGCATTACCAATAAACTCAGCAAACTGAATATAACCCCCTTTGTTGTAAGATGAGTTGCCAACTGGCTCACAAACTGGTCTCACACTATCAAAGTGGATGACTCCACATCAAGCAAACCTGTCTCCAGTGGGGTGCCACACAGGTTAATGCTGGGCTCCCTACTGTTTGGTATATACTTCTCAGAAGTTCAGGCCAAAATTAAGGGGTTGTGGTTGACCAGGTTTGCGGATGACTGCAACTGGGTGCAATTACTGAATCCACAAATGATGTCAGTATACTTCAGGAGGGTCTTGCACAGACCAATGACTGGTGTTCTTAGGTACAGTCTCAAACTGAATGCAAAGAAATGCATCATCATTTCCTTCAGTAAAAACAATGTCCCTTCACACTATCAAATTAACAACAATACCATATACACCTAAGAAGTGGTAAGAGATCTGGGATCACAAGTAGACTGCGACCTTAACTTTGACCACCATTTGTCTACTGTAGTAAGGAAGGCTTTCTAGGTAGCACACTTGATTAGCAAAGGGATCGCCTCTAGAGCAAAGGAGGTTATAACCCCTCTATACTCGTCAGTAATCAGGCCCATAATTGAGTATAACACCCTTTACCGTAAAAAAACACTTGCAGCAAATGGAGAGACCTCAATGGTTTCTAACTAAGAAGATGAAGGGACTCCAGCACGTGCCTTACACAGACTGACTGAAGTCCCTGCCACTATACTCAGTATTGTACAGACTTCTTAGGGAAGACTTATGCTTGGCTTACAGAGCAATCTCTGACCCAAACCTAATGAATCTGCTGCGCATCTGTAAATCAAACGGGACAAGAGCCATCCATTCCATGGACCTAAATATGGTCTGCGATCTGAAAAGGACATGCTGGAGGGACAGATATGTCTCCCAGTGACTGCAACATCTTTGGAATAGGAGCACCTCCAAGACACTGTTCAAAAGGAACCTGGACGAGTGGATGGGGTACAGTAAATTCTTATTGGGGATAGCACCCATAACCCTCCTGGCCATGGGCAGTTATTACTAAATACATTCCTGAGTATTAACTACTGTATCTATAGTATTACATTGGGATGAAACAGCTAGGCTTGAAATTACCTCCCAGTCAATAGCCTATTAACATCCCATGATCCTATGATGTCCAACCATACAGTCCACTGTGTTGGACTTTAGGGTTAGGGTGCGGGTGAGATAAGTGTGTGATAGTGACGGACTTTAGGGTTAGGGTGCAAGTAAGGTAAGTGTGCAATAGTGATGGACTTTAGGGTTAGGGTGCGGGTAAGGTAAGTGTGCGATAGTGACGGACTTTAGGGTTAGGGTTTGGGTTAAGGTTAGTGCATAGATAGTTGTGTATGTAAGGTTTAGTGTAGGTTTGTAAGGTTTTTGGTGTGCTTGTGTTGTGTGTGTGTGTTTTGGAAAAAGTATTTGTTTTGCTTTGTTGACTGTCAGGATTGTGGTTTGTTGGGCATGTGAACATTGTGGCAGAACATCGACAATGCAGAAGACCGGTTAAGTGAGTTAGTGTGTGGTTTGTGGAATGGGGGATGTGTTTTGTTTTATAATTTGTGTGTGTGTGTGGTGTGTAGTGGTTTATTTTTTTGTGTTTATTTGTACCGTCGTTTTTATCGTTCGGTTATGTTTATGTGTTTATGGACTGTCATGTATGTAGTGTGTATTGTGTGTGTTGTGTGGTTTCGAACATTCATGTTTTTCAACTGTCGGTGTTGTGGTGTCAGTGATCTCGTTGTCGGTGTTTTCGCTTGTCAGTGTTATGAGGTAGATCCGCTTCTGGAGGTCTAAAAAGGTACAATGAACAAATACTTCCAAGCAATGTCATAACAGCTAAAGTCCTCTGCTTACTTAATGACAGTCTCAGGCAGTTGCAGCTAATGCCAATCTCACATTCTGGGTGACACAGGCTTCTTTGTACTTGAACTCTGCTTCCTCTCTTATTCAACTTTGAGAAAAGGGGATTAGCCTGCCTAATGGTAGTCAGCAGTTTTAGCTAGTGCCAATTTCGCATTCCAGCTGATGCAGGAGCCTTTGTTACTGAACTTTATATCACTCTTATTCAAATTTGTGGAAGGAAGATTGCTATGCCACACTCATCAGCACTCGGGTGCTCCTTGATAATTCTGAAACTAGAACTGAAGTAGACACTGCAATATCGCGTATGATTTTCAAATCAGATGCATCAGACAGATTCATGGTGAGTTTTTGTCACAAGCCAAAACAAAATTATTTGTAACATGGCCGCGGTGGTTCAGAGATTAGCATTGTCGCCTCACAGCAAGAGGATCTCCGGTTCGATTCTCAGCTGGAGTGCCTTCTGTGTGGAGTCTGCATGTCTTCCCCGCGATTGGCTGAATGTTAAAGACATGCAGGTAGGTGCATGAGTGTGAGTGCGCGCGCGCGTGTGTGTGTGTGTGTGTGTGTGTGTGTGTGTGTGTGTGTGTGTGTTTGTGTGTGTGTGTGCGCGCACGCACCTTCTCTGAAGGTTGGCCGCCGAGCTGATAACTCGACACCATAAAAATCCACTGCCAATCATAAGCAGACCGGAGATCCACTGTGGTGACCCCTAACCGAGAAAAGCCGAAAGACACAGGTTAAATGAGCAAGCTACTTTCAATTTCACCAAAGTTTGGTAAAAACGTACAACTGCACTACAAAAAGATGGCATCATAAGCAATTAACAAAAGAAAATAACAGATATGTTCTTATCACATCAAGTTTCTTGTGAGAGTATCTTCAATGATGGGCCTCATTGCTCTACTATCATCTTTTCCATCAATCAGAATGAAGCATCTTTTTCAGAGGTCCCCTTGCTCAGAGACAGGAGTTCTATGACGTTGCATATCAACTACATACATTCACCAATCCCATATACCTGCTAGAGCTCCACATCCACAAGTCAGCACATTTTTTCAGAGATTCCTATGTTGGTCCTATGGTTAGGTTCATTCTTAAGCGGTAAGCCACCAGAAGCACCAGAAGAGAGCTCAAAAGACTATCCTGAAGAATAAGTACAAAACAAATGGACCCAGTGATGACAGCAGTACTTCAAAATAAATCCGTCTTTAATTCACATAAAAATCGGGACATAAGCGCTTTCGTAGATTCAGTACATCATCAGATGTAATTTACCAGTTTATAACCACACCTTTAAATACACTCATTCAGAATCACATGATTAATACACAGTTTAGTTTAAAGGTGCAAGCACTACTAATTCATACACATACATTTAAAACATAAATATACTTAATAAAACAGTATTTCATAAAACTCTCATATATTAAAATAAGTCATACCTTAATATATGTAGACAAAAATATATAAGATATTTGTAAACAATCAGTGTCTAAAAATATAAAAATACATATCTGGACATAAAGGACAAATACTATCATAGTAGTTAATCCATAATTATCAAATTAATTCATTTTCGATTCAAGGCTCTGGCCTTAAGTTTAGGTTTTAATGGAACCCTGTCATTCAGACCATGTCCAAAATCTCCCCTCATTCTCACTATCCATTTCGCCTCCAATTGTTCAGTCTGATTTCTAATGTCACCCCTCCTGCTACTTTCATATACACATCCAATAACCATAAACTTAAAATAATGTGTGATGTCAGTCTCAACAACCTGTTTAGATGAAGCACTCACTGTATCATTTTTACCTATATGCTTCAGTATGTCCAATGTTTACAATGCAACATTCATGTTTGGGACTACTTCATACTTAAGGATCTCCTATAATATCTCTGTTAGCTCTGTTGAATTTTTACATGTGAAGGTAACATGTGATATTAATGGTTGCATTAATACTGAATATATAGGAAATCTTGTTACTGCAATCATCTACTGTATAAAGAAAGCATGTATCCACTGCATGTTTTCAGAAGTGTTGTTAGGATTCAAGCATATAAGGCATCTAGATTGAGTATTAAAGAGTCTGATTTTAAGAAACAGACAGATATATTGAGAAGAACATTTGCATCAAGGTGATATAAACATGAAGAAGTCTCAGAGAATATTAATAAGGTAGTTAGCCTGAGAGGTACCAAAGCTAAACCATATTTTGGTGAAAAATATATGAAAAGCCAGAAGAATTCAGCTAGAAACAGCAATAAGATGAAGGTATGCTTATCTTACTCGTGTGACATTAGGTGCTACAAAGAGATCATAGAGTAACATTGGGCAATTTTAACTACAGATAGTGAAATTACTAATATAGTGGATGTTAAACCAACATTTATTTATAAGAATATGCGTTCTTTAAAAAGACGTTTGTGTTATCCCAAACATGAACACTGTATTGCAGACAATGGACATACTGAAGCATGTGGACATTGTCAGGCCTGTAAATATATAGACAACAGTGGTGTTTTTTATCACCCAGATCAGGGCTACACATACAGACTTAATGTGCATGCCACATGTGACACTCATCATGTTGTTTATTTGGCCCACTGTATAGTCTGTCAAAAATTTTATATTGGTAAGACAGATAGAGCATTAAAGGACAGAGTTAGAGAACATTATTACCATATAGGTAAAAATGATACAGTGAGTGCTTTATCTAAACACGTTATTGAGACTGACATCACACATTATTTTAAGTTTATGGTTATTGGATGTGTATATGAAAGTAGCAGGAGGGGTGACATTAGAAATCAGACTGAACAATTGGAGGCGAAATGGATAGTGAGAATGAGGGGAGATTATGGACATGGCCTGAATGACAGGGTTCCATTAAAACCTAAACTTAAGGCCAGAGCCTTGAATAGAAAATGAATTAATATGGTGATAATTATGGATTAACTACTATGATAGTATTTGTCCTTTATGTCCAGATATGTATTTTTATACACTGATTTTTTTACAAATACCTTATATATTTTTATCTACATATATTAAGGTATGACTTATTTTAATATATTAGTTTTATGAAATACTGTTTTATTAAGTATATTTATGTTTTAAGTGTATATGTATGAATTAGTAGTGCTTGCACCTTTAAACTAAACTGTGTATTAATCATGTGATCCTGAATGAGTGTATTTAAAGGTGTGGTTATGAACTGGTAAATTACATCTGCTGAAGTAGTGAATCTACGAAAGCACTTATGTCTTGATTTTTATGTGCATTAAAGACGGATTTATTTTGAAGTACTGCTGTCATCACTGGGTCCATTTGTTTTGTACTTGTTTTATACATTTTCGTGGAAGGACCCAGGTGCCTACTCTGGTTGGTGAGTGTTTTGTTTTACTTTATCCTGAAGAATAGTCTAGTCAGAAAAGTCATGACTCTTAGAGCTGCAGTCTAGTAAGTAATGATTGTAGAAGTGGAGCACTACAAACCTAAGTACTTTTGCATTTTATAACATAGGCTAGATTCAGGCTTGCTGAATCTAGACTGTTTGGTATAATTTCAGCACTAAAACCAGCCACTTTACATTAAGAAGCCCCCTGCACCCTTGTGCCAGAAGTGTGCAGCCAAGGATCCAACTGAGTTGGGGATTGCTAGAATAAGGCTCAGTCTTGCGCTATCCCTTTGGGTACTTTGTTTAAAATCATTTAACTTTGCTTGTATTTAAGCATCGTGTTTGCGCAGGTTTGTGCTGAGTTTACCGAAGCTAGTCAGAGATTGCACTGCTGCCCTGCAAGCAACTCAGTTGTGCACTGTGATGAGTTTAATACCTCTAGCCTTCCACAGAATAGCCCCCTTTTTTTTGTCTTACAGCAAAACCTGGTCCATCTAGCCCATTCCCCACTTGTTACTACAGTATATAACTGTCATAATGGACAATTTCCCACTATTTCTCCACCCAGCCTGATTGACATGTTCATCCTGAGGCAATGTAGCAATTGCCTCATGTATAATGATAACCATTTACTCCTAAAACAAATAAGTACAACTTGTGAGAGCTGTATCTATACTATGAATTTGGAATCAATTCTCTCCATAACAATAAATCAGATATCAGGTTGTCATTACACACACTTCACCTCTTCCACATAACAAGCTCACAACACATAAACCTATATAGGCGGAGGTTCTCGCTAGAACCCTACCTAAAGATCAGAGACCTCCCAAGTGCAAACCCACTGCATGCACTGCAGACCCAACAGAATCCACAACGCATAATAATACACACAACAGTGGCTCAGCCAATAAGACAATAAGCCCGGAATGGCAGAAGACCTCAAAACCAAATGTCTTGGTCATAGGTGACTCCACACTGAGACATTCTGATGTCCCCCTCACTCGGCTGGAGTGAATGAATTGATATGTGCCTCACTGGACTATATGAAGGGAGACATGACTGAGTTCTCGGATTATGTGTCCCAGGCAGGTATGTCCCTAGCCCTAAGCAGCATTTTACCTTCATCCAGGACGATGCCTCAATATAAACAAAAAATGATTGTCTTCAACAACTGGCTTAGCTTCTGGTGTCAGTCCAGGGGGACCCAGTATCTGTCAGCCTGGGAAGATTCAGTCGACAGACCACGCTGCTTTGCCAGAGATGGTCTTCACCTGTCACCTCTTGACTTTCTGTTACTGACGAAGGCACTTGCCTCCCCCATAGTGCCTTTTTTAGGCAATGTCATAACAAAATTCCAGAAGTAAAAAAATCCACTAGAGACAAACTCAAGGTTATGCTGATTAATGCTAGGAGTGTCAATCTGAAACTGCACTCAATGGAAGCACTCCTTACCTTGGAAGATGCCAGTATCTATGCAGTCACACAGACATGGTTCAAGGCCACAGACATCACCCTTGTCATGCCAGGCTACAATGCCTTCCACACATTCAGACCTCAAAACATTCATGAAAGAACCAAATGTAGAGGTGTATCCATCTTCATTAAAGACAAATACACCTCAAGATTGGTCAAACAGTACGACTCCTAAGAGCTACTCCAAGTCCAACTAACTATAGGTAAACCCCACTTCCATACATTTGTTAGCTATAGGTCCCCCACCATCAACCACAAGAACACTCTGCCTACCTGGACCTACTTGACTCACTCACTATACAATCAAACACCTTGGTCACGGGGAATTTTAACTATCCTTCCATCAACTAGGAATCATGTATGAACATAAACAGGCTTGCCCTAAGGTTCCTGGACTTTTTTAATACAAATGCTCTAAAACAGATAGTCTGTAGGCCCTCAAGGGGCTTCAATGTCCTAGACTAGGTACTCACCAACAGAGGGGGTCTCTGCACTACCCTGTGTGTTGCCCACTGTGATAAGGTCTGATCATAAATCAGTTTCGTTCAAAGTAATGATCATACCTGACCCCCCAAGAGCAAAAAGGATGAAAAAATTCTCTAAAGCACACTACAGCCTCCTAAGCAAAGGCATAAAGAGTTTCAACCTACAATGCTACCACTGTCAACAATGACGGTTATACAGAGGTGTACACAAATGCCCTGTACAAACACCTATAGAAATGTACAGACTCGGCTGTACCTTAATGGATCAAAACAAGATCCTCACAAAAAAACAAGCCACCCTGGTGGACAGCAAGCATAAATATATACAACAACAGGAAGGAACTAATGTCTAAGAACAAGAGGTAACTGACTCAGCAGAGGAAGAACACTCTCTACAGCTTGAACAGGCAAATTAAATAGCTTGTAAAGTCCTCTAAAGCCAATTACGAAGCTAAACTAGCATCCTTAATCAAGGACAATCACAAGGCATTCTTTAGCTATGTCAGAAATCTGTAAGGGAAGGCCCAGCTTTGTGCTGAACTAGCAGTGGACAGTATCACTAATACTTACCCTGAGGACATTCTAACCTGCTAAAAGACAAATTTGGCAAAACTTCACCCCTACCCCCACCAGGCATACCCCAAAACATACCTTTCAGCAGTCCTTTATCTAGTATCTCCAAACAGCAGGTCATACTCGCAATTTCCATGGCCAAAAACACACCCTCTATGTGACCAAATAACATCCTAGGCTGCCTACTAAATGGTCTAAAACAGGACCTAGTGGAACCACTTGGCACTCTTTTCAAACACAGTCTAAGTACTGTCTTTGTTCCAGCAGAGTGGAAAATAGCAACAGTAATTTCCTTGCACAAAGGGGGTCCATCAACTGACCCTGGGAACTATAGACCCATAAGCCTAACCAGCCTAACCTGCAAGGCCCATGGAGAGAATCATCATGGATCTCATCAACAAAGACATAGGTGACCTTCAAACTCTTGACCTAACCCAATATGGCTTTGTTAAGGGTAGATCATGCTTATTAAACCTGGTGGACTTCTTCTGGAATGTCACCAAAGCCCTGGATGAAAGCAAAACAGTACACACAGCCTATCTTGACTTAGCCAAGACTTTTGACACAGTCCCCCACTCAGGCATCATTGAGAAACTCTCCCTGCTGGGAATTAGAAGTAGAAGTTAAAAAAATAGAACCTGAAGTTATGGAATGCCTGCAAAGTGAAGGATTTGGTGTAGAAGGTCTAACACAGGTTACATCACAGCATGATGGAACAAGTCCCCAAAGTAAGAAGAAACAGGAAGATCAGGAGACATCTGAAGAAGAAATATGGACGTGGAAAAGAAAAAGATTTAATATGGTGCAATACTTATGCAAAGGAAAAAGCAAAATTAATCAATACAAAAAGAGCAGAACCAAAGATACTTGGAGAAATACAGGCAAAGGAATCCAGACATGGAAAACTTTACAGTATAAAAATAAGAAGACGAAGAGGAAAAGAAGATTAGTAATGGAGAAGTTAAAGAAATAGAAACTGAGGTTATGGAGTACATGCAAAGAGAAGGATTCAGTGTAGAAAATCTAACTCAGAAAGCACCACAGCAGGATAAGAGAAACAGACATCCAAATTAAGGAGAAACCAGTGGAATGGGAAGCAACTGGGCAGTTGCCATATGAAGATATTTTGGAGCCTTCCACAGGAAACCAGTATAAACATTGAGTTGAAGCTGGACAGCAAGGGAAGGAACAGGAAACTGTGTGGCAACTCTCATGCAGTCAATGTTGAGGAGTAAAAGGCCAAGAGTTCCCGTACGACAGAGCAGTAGAAGACACAGGATGAAATTGAAGAAAATGTGTCACAGAAAGATGCTATAGAACTCTATAGAATAGCTGCAGAAAATGGAGAATAAAAAATGTGCCTTTACTTTAGAAGAAAATGAGCTAAGACGAGTTGCTTAAATGAATGGAGATAGATACACATATTAAGATGAATGAAAGAAACAGACTGCAGAAGGTCAATAAAACCCCAAAAGTCAGAAGTCTGATAAAACAAATGAATACAGTAATCAGGACTGCCCATAGCGATCCATGGGATATAACACAAGTAAACAGGATGTATTACTGTGCAGCTAAATTAATAGCAGACATAATTCTACCACAAAAACACAGGGTAGGAGGGAAAGGAAGGGGAGAAATCAAATACCATTATGGAAGTATCAAATAGAGAAAACTATAAAGCAACTAAGACAAGAAGTGTCACTGCTAAAAGAGTATAGAAGAGGGAACAGATTAACAAAAATACTCAGAAAGGCGGACGTGATAAAAGCAGTGTGCAATATTATAATGGATCAGGATCTATCTTGCACTGCTGCAAATAAACAACTAAAAATATCAGCACAGGCAGAAAAACTTAGACTATACACAGATAAATATAAAGGAAAAGTACAAAAAAGCAATTTATTGATGACCCTGAAATGTTCTGCAGAGAACTGGAAAACAAGGTCAAAGGAATTGAAAGACCACTCAAAACAGATGAAATAGATATGTTTTGGAAAGATGCTATATGGATAGAAGAAGTAAAAGAATGAATACGAAGTTCAAAAGTACAGGATATGAAATGGGATGAAGTAAAGGCCAGAGAGATTGAGATAAAGTTAAGAAAAGCCTCCAAATGGCAAACCCCCACACCCAGATGCAGTACCTAACATTTGGCTAAATGTATTAACATCTTTGAATGAAGATTTAGGCAAGAGTAAGAACTACTAATATGCCTACCCTGAACAGACAACAACCTGGTTAACAACAGGAAGAACAATGCTCCTACTTAATAGTGAATCTGCAAGTTATCCTAAAAATTAGACCAAAAACTTGCCTTCTGACAACGTATAAACTATACACCGGAATTGATGCTGACAGAGTCTATAGTCATCAGTCATGGCAATAAAACAAAACAGTAATAAAAGAAAGTCATAATGGAGAACTGTAAAAAGGGGAAAAATCCAAATTTGGCATGGACTGACTACAAAAAAGCATTTGATAGCATCCCACACTCATGGAATAAAAGAGTGCTTAAAAATGTGTAAGTTGCACCCTACACTGAACAATTATATTACAGTGATCATGAAACAGTGACAGACCACTTTGCAATTAAGCCAAGATAAATGACAAATTATTATTCCAGGGATAAAAATCCAAAGGGGGATATTCCAGGGTGACTCCTTGTCACTGCTCCTATTCTGTCTTGCCCTTAACCCTTTAAGCTGTCTACTTAACAGTTTAGGCCATGGCTATAATTTGGCTCTTACAAAACAACAAAGTGTAAAGACCTCTCATTTTCTCTTTGTTGATGATTTAAGACTGTATAGCTCATCAGATGAGGAACTGAAAGCACAACAGCAAGTAGTCAAAACTTTTTCAGATGATATAAGAATGTCATCTGGTCTTGATAAATGTGCAAAAGCAACCTTTAAAGTGGAAAACTGCAGCACCGAGAAAACAGTTTGGGAGAAGAATGCGCTATAAAAGAACTTCAGCAAGAGGAAGTGTACAAATATTTGGGAACTGATGAAGGATCAACAATAAAACATGAACAAATGTGAATAAAACTTAGTAAGGAATATTTTAGAAGGCTTAAATTAATCCTGAAAACAGCGTTGACATCTAGGAACAAAATTCAAGCTATAAAACAATTTGCTCTTCCTGTCCTAACTTACAGTTTTGGAGTGATTGACTGGTCCCAAAACATGCTGGATAAATTAGACAGGAAAACAAGGATGCTTCATGCTCACCAAATGATTTATAAAAATCAGTGCATACCAAAATTATATATTCCCCTTTACGAAGGAGGTATGGGCCTCCTTCAAACTGATTACATATATAGATCTGCAATTGTGGGACTGCACACATATCTGCAGACCTCATAAGACCCAAACTTTGTGAAAGTTTTGAAAAATGAGGAGAATAAATTTAAGATGACTTCCCTGTTTAGTCTAGCAGAAGCATATTGGCATCAAGCAGGAATGGAAATCAAATCGGAAATAGATAAAAATCAGGCAGCAACTGAATGTGCCAAAAAAAATAGAAAGAATATAAGCTGAAGGGTCAGATGAGAAGGCAAGAAATGTGGAAAATGCATAAATATAGTAGCAAGTATAGAAAACTTCTGGAAGAACCTCATATTGATCAGGATCGAATGCAGGAATAGTTAAGGAGAGCTGAATTCAAACCAAAAGATGAAAGGTTAATACTGGCAGCCCAAGATAGTGGGCTACATACACGTTGGTTTACAAAGTCCATTGAACATGTGGTAGAAACAAATATATGTTTTGTAAAACAGAGTTGGAAACAGTTGCACACCTTGTTGCTGTTTATGACACACAAACAGCAGAAGGATTGTATACTAAAAGGCACAATAATGTGGCAAGACTGTGCACTGGGGATTGTGCAAACATTATGGCACTGAAGTGGCTGAAAAACACTGGAAACATGAACCACAAAACATCGTAGAAAATTATGAAGTCTACATCACATAGGATTACCCATTATCAACAGTTCAGAAGATGGATGTGAAAAAAACAGATATAGTACTCCATTAAAAGAAGACAAAGTAGCACTGATCACTGAAATCACTACACCCAGTCACTACAGGTTCTTGCGTACACAGAGACACAAAGTCATAAAATATCACGATTTGCAGGCAGAAATGAGAGCAATGTGGAAGAAAGATACCCAGACAGTTCCAGTAGTAGTAGGATCAACTGGTCTTATAAAAAAGAATCTACAATTGTATTTAAATATGTTACCAATACATGTACCTCCATACAAATGACAGAAGGAGTCATTATTGGGCACATTGCGGTTGCTGCGAAGGGCAACTTTTGGCTGATATCAAAGATTGAAATAATACTAATTTCATGAACTTTAATTGCACTTTAACTTAGGAATGTGGTCTATTCCCACCATGGTATTAGAAACCCAAAAGATTTGGAGAAATTAAAAAAAGAAATGGGAATTAACTCATATGTCACTGGATGGGTAGCCAACTGGCTACCAGCAGACCAGTTACCAGTGGTGTACTACAAGGATCTGTGCTGGGCCCCCTATGGTTTGGAATCTATTTCTCAGAAGTCCAGAGAAAAACAGATGGTCTGTGCCTTACTAAGTTCACTGATGACAGCAAACCGGGTGCAATCATGGAGTCCCCCAGTGATGTTGACGTACTACAAAAAGGGCTTACACAGACAAATGATTGGTGCCAAAGCCACAGACTTAAACTAAACGCAGAAAAAATGCATTATCATCCCTTTCAGCAAAGGGAAAGTCCCTGCAAATTACAATATTAACAGTACCCCCTTAGCTCAAACACTATGGTGAGAGATTTGGGAACACAGGTTGATAGCAACCTTCATTTTGATCACCACGTGTGCACAGTGTTAAGGAAGGCCTTCTGTGTTGCACATCTCATAAGTAAAGGCATTGTATCCAGAGCTAAGGATGTTATAACTCCCCTGTATTCATCCTTCATCAGCCTACTAATAGAGTACAATGCTCCCTTCTGCATGTACCTCATCAGACACCTGCAGCAGCTGGAGTGACTTCAGAGGTTTCTCACCGAGAAAATTCAGGGCCTTCAATGCATGACCTACATGGACAGACTGAAGACCCTGTCAGTATACTCCGTATCTTATAAGCTGTTGAGAGTCAACTTGTGCCTGGCCTAGAGAAAGTCTCAGACCCTGCCCTAATGGAAATGTTGCACATCAGCAAGTTAAATGGGACAAGATTCATTCGCGCTAGGTATCTTAACCTAGCCTGCGACATTAAGAGGACATGCTGGAGAGACAGATATGTCTCCCAGAAATTGTCACTCTTCTGGAACAAACTCCCAATTCATATAAAACAGAGCTCCTTAATGACCCTACTTAAGCGTCACTTAAACAACGGGATGGAAGACCATAATTTACCCTGGGGGTGTCACCTATGTCCCTCTTGGATAAGGGCAGTTGGCTGCTGTTCATAGACTAGTACTGCAAATATAGACCATACAATTTTGTCAACAAGGGTGTAACATGGCTAGGCTTATAAAGGCCCTAGGGCCAATAGCCTAGTTACCTCCTATGACCCTATACTGTCATGATGCCCAAGTCTGCCATAACACAGATTAAAGCAAGTACTGCAGAAAGCTACTGCTAGAGAAGAGCAGAGTATGAACATAGCAAAGGCCAGCAGGTGAAGCTGTCCAATGGTGAAGAGAACAAAGTTGTCAATCCACTAATACATTTCTAACTAGCAGCTTATAAGCTCTCCAATCCCTTCAGCCAAACAGATTAACCACCAACCCAGTCTAAATTAAACTAGCAAATCCACTTTAGAGACATTTGAGAAGAAAATATACCTTTAAAAATAAAAGACAACCCCTCTTCACTGCATTCCACTTCAGCAGACAAATGTGGAGATGGATGTATGGTTCTCTGAGGAAGAGGAATCAAGGTTTAAAACCAGAACAAAAAAGGAAAACATTGGATATCCAGTAGCCCTAAAGCTGTGAAATCTTTTAGTAGAGGTGGAACAACTAAAAATTCAGTTTAGACCACAAAAACATTCCAGCACCAGGGGACCCACAAACCCAAAAGAGGATATGGAAAAAAAAGAAGTTATGTACTCACTATAACATTCCATCTGAGTAGTGGGACTTCATTTGTCATCAACCTGTGGGTATTCGGATCCGGATCGGATCTGAGACGACCGCTTCACCAGCTTCTGATCCAAGCTCCAAGCTCCTCCCCTTACCCATATTACCCCTCCATCTCCTTCCTTCCCTCAGATCGAGTTTGCTGCACCATAAACCTAAGCCTGATGAAATGAGACCTTACCACTAAAGGTTCTTCCCAAAACCTAAAGCAAGCATCAACAGGAGAGCCGCACAGGCACCCCCTCCTGCATACCAGAGTAGGATAATAATTATAAAGTCGGAGGAAGGAGGGAGGGACGGTTAATGACAAATGAAGTCCAACTACTCAGATGGAACGTTATGGTGAGTACATAACTTCTTTATCTGAAGTAGTTGACTTAATTTGGTCATCAACTTGTGGGGCAGAGTCCCCAGCTACCAAACACCTGGGTGGCCCTCATGGAAGGATATCCAGGAGCACCGCGGAGCCAAAAGATGCTCTACCTCTAGATATCATATCCAGTTTGTAATGTGAAATAAAGGTGTGAGATGAGGACCAAGTAGCTGCAGAACAAATATCATCCAGAGACACACTGGACCAAAAAGCTGCAGAGTTAACCTTGGACCTGGTGGAATGTGCTTTAACTTGACCCGGAGAAGAAATGCCTTTGTCTGCATACACTCTAAGGATATAATGGGAGAGCCATCGTGCAATAATCACTTTTGATATTGGTTTGCTCAGAAAAGGTCTAGAGTAAGAAACAAATAATTGATCGGGCTTGCAAAAAGCCTTAGTTCTATGCAAGTAAAACCTCAATTGTCTATGTACATCCAACAAATGCAATTTATATTCACCCCTGTTTTGAAAATTCAGAAAGAAAACAGGAAGGTTAATCGTCTGGTTAATATTAGTTTCCGAAGCAACCTTGTGAAGAAAGGATGCATTAGTGTGTAAAGAAACCCAGTCCTTATGGAAAACCATGTAGGGGGCTTTGACTGATAGCTCCTGAAGTTCCGATACCCTCCTAGCTGAAGTAATAGCCACTATGAAGGCAGTTTTCTAGGATAAGTATTGAAGGTCTACTGATGCTGTGGGCTCAAAGGGTGGAGAAGCCAGAACCTGTAAGACAAGGGTGAGGTCCCAAGGAGGTGTAGGATCCTTCACCGGGGGTCTTAAAAGAAATGTACCCTTAATGAAGGTTTTACAAAGTCTAGACGTGGCTAGAGAAACCATGTTTTCATCAATGTGGAAGTTAGAAATGGCAGCCAGTTGAACTTTCACAATAAAAGAGCTAGCGCCCTGATGAAATATATTTACCAAGAATTCCAACACTGCTTGGACCAGGGCTGTGAAAGGATCCATGTCCCTTTGAGAGGCACAAATAGAAAAATGTTTCCACTTGCAACCGTAAAGCTTCCTGGTGGATGATTCATGAGCTGCCACCAGAATAGACTTAACTGCAGAGGTTAAACCTGGAGTCCTATCTATCAAGGGAAAGTACAGTTGTGTACACTTACCATAAATGCAGATGTTCGAGTGTATTCACTGTTGCAGTCACCACATTTGGGTTATCTGCTTACAGTAGCCCTCAGTCGGCCTGATTATCAAAGTCTTGGGTCCTGCATCGGTTGCTGTCTCATCTTCCGTGACGTCAGGGGTATAAAGCATGCAGCCGACACCATTACATCAGTTTTTCTTGCCCCAGATGTCAGGTGCCCCCCTTAATGGGAAGCAATTAAATATATACATACAAGGTTATACCTCCAAAAAAAAGGCAAATACACCAAAAAGCTTTTAAGTATAGTAAAGGGGAATAGAGGTACAGCCAAAATAATTCAGGGGGCTGGAGGGAGGGTAACCAGGACTGCAACAGGGAATACACTCGGACATCTACATTTATGGTACGTGTACACAACTGCACTATGTTCTTCGTGTTTCACTGTTACAGTCATCACATTTGGGTAGATTTCCAAAGCTAAGGATGGGAGGAGGAATTTAGCTAGCATTAGGGCCAGCTATAAGGCCCTGCAAGACTGCAGTGGATTTAGAGAAAATTGGCAAATGGTAATGCTTGGGGAAAGTATGTACAGAACTCCAGGTAGCAGCTTCCAGGATGTCTCTGGTAGGGACACCTCTGAGAAAGGCTGTAGAGGTAGATGCAGCCCTGGTTGAATGGGGTCTAATCCCCTGTGGGATAGGATTTGCATGGTGCTTATAGCAGAAATGCATGCAATGGCCTATCCATTTAGAAATGGTTTGTTTTGAAATAGCCTCCCCCTCTGCCCCTGCAGCAAATGCCACCAGCAGTTGTTCAGATTTCCTTTGAGGTTTAGTCCTGTCCAAGTAAAATCTCAGCTGTCTGTGCACATCTAAGGAGTGCAGTATCCATTCCCCTTTGTTCGGTGGATTAGAAAAGAAGGTTGGCAAATGAATGGACTGATTAAGAGCCACACTGGACACCACCTTGGGCATGAAAGAGGGATTGGTCCTGAGGAACACCCTGTCTGCATGAAAGATGATGAAAGGCTCCACTGCCATAAGGGCCTGTAATTCAGATACTTTCTTGCTGAAGTGATTGCTAAAAGGAAAGTTGTTTCCCAAGAAAGGAATTTTAACTCTGCAGTTGCAGCTGGCTCAAAAGGAGGAAGAGTGAGTTTTTCCAATACAAACAATGTCCCAGGCTGGAGTTGGGGCTCTCCTGGGTGGTCTTAAGTTTTTGGCCCCTCTGAGGAACTGCTTGAGCAGTGGGACTTGTGAGAATCAGGAACCCTGTAATATCTATCAGGTTTTTTTGGGAGCAGGAGGTAAAGAGTCAGGGGCCAAGCTAGACTCCAAAAAGGCATTGTCAACAATGTCCAGCACAGGAGGGATAGCTAAAAGCCTGTGTTGGGGCAGGAGTAAGAAATCTCTAAGCCTCTTTTTAGAAACAGAGTAATCCCAGTGAAAATGCTCCCTAAGAGTATGCAAGGTTTCACCAAAATTAAAATCCTCTGGGGGGAGAAGCAGAGGGAATAGTGTCCTCTGCATCAGAATCCTCATAGGTAGATAAGGGTAAATCCTGGTCATCAGAGGAGACAGAAATTTCAGAATCCTGGTCAGAGGTATCATAAGCAAATTCAGTCCTAGGTCTCTTAGAGGGGGAAGGCTGGCTTCCCCTGATTAAAGTAATAAGGTCTTCAGCCATTCTTATCATTTGTTTTTTAGGCATAGAGGCCTGACCATGCGGTCTGGGCATCGGTTTCCTAGGCATGGTTCGAGTTTTAGGCCTAGAAAAAGAAGATGGTGTCGGTTTAATATGCAAGTCAGTAGGCCTGAATGCACCCTCAGAAGCCGGTGCCTGCACAGCGGCTCCGGACCCATCCAAGGTAGAGACATCTGCAGGTTCCACAGTTGAAGCATCTCGCGGCATACTGGATTCCGAATGGGTCTTAGTAGAGGCCTGCGAATCTGAAGTAGAGGGCATCAGGGGCTGCGAAAGCGCCTCACTGAGTACCGGCGAACTGGCGACTAGCTTAGGAGAAGCATCGTCGCCAGCTTTGGACCTAGGCGGCCTGTCTCTGTCTTTATCTTTGCGGTTTTTTGGAATGTCAGTAGTCAGGTGGCTTACCGAAGACATATCTGGATAATTAAACCGAGTACCAAAATATTTAGAAGCGAAAATGTACCAACGATGAATAGTTCATGGTTTAAATAAGGAAGAAAACCGACAGCAAGGTATGTCGTGGTCAGGGCCTAGGCAAGGAATACAGTATGAATGAAAATCTTTATGAAGTATTTGCTTTCCACAAGAAATACAATTATTGATTTTTACTGACATCGGTTTAGAGCAAGAAAAGGTTTCCCCAATGGAGTACTTAACTTTAGTTGAAGACTTCAGTTCTGAAACTGAAATACGAAAATTTCAGGAGTCGGCCAACCGGCACTTGCGAACTGCTTCTGCTTCGGGCACCGCACGGCAAGAAAGACTGATGTAATGGTGTCGGCTGCATGCTTCATACCCCTGACTACCTGACATCACGGAAGATGAGACAGCAACCGACACAGGACCCAAGACTTTGATAATCAGGCTGACTGAGGGCTACTGTAAGCAGATAATCCAAATGTGATGACTGCAACAGTGAAACACGAAGAACATCAGGAGCAGCCAAGCAGTGAGCTTCAGACTGACCAGGTCTGGATGAGGAACCCTTGAGGGGTGCGAGATGAGATCCAGAATGGGATCCAAGATCCATGAAGGAACTACCAGATGAGACCAAACAGAAAGAAACCAGACTTGGTGAGGCCAGAATGGGGCAATGAGGATTGCTTTGCTCCCCAGGCTGCGAGCTTTCTGAAGAAACTTCGATATGAGAGGTAACGGGGGATAAGCATAGAGAAGACTGGGAGGCCAAACATGGACTAGAGCGTCCCTGGGGGGAGTTCCCCCTGCGGGGGGGGGGGGGTCAGAGCAAAGAACTCACTGCACTTTGCGTTGGAAGGAGATGCAAAGAGATCGCAGCAAGGCCGACCCTACTCGAGGAAGATCTGCTCGGCTACAGAAGGATTCAGAGACCACTCATAAGACATCAGAATAGTAGTGCTCAGTTTGTCTGCTAGTATGTTGGACCGCCCCGGAATGTGCACTGCTACTACAAAATGGCTGGTGGAAATCGCCCATTCCCACATTCTCATGGCCTTGCAACAAAAGGGGTAAGATCTGGTTCCTCCCTGCTTGCTGATGTACCAGACTATTGACATGTTGTCTGACTGTATTGCAACAGTTCCCAGAGGGAGAAGGACATGAAGGGCCTGCAACACTAAAAGAACCGCCCTCATCTCTAGGACATGGATATGCAACTTGGTCTTGTTCAGGGACCACGTGCCTTGAACTGTCCTTCCCGAACAACCCCCCCCTCCCCCCAGCTGGGAGGCATCTGTGGTCACCATGGCTTGGGGAGGGGCTGCAATAAATGGGCATCCCTCGACTAGGTTCAAGAAGTGCATCCACCAGAGGAGAGACTCCCTGCAAGCCCTGCTTATGCATATAGGGCGAGTCAACAGTAGGTCTAACAGAGATTATTGGACTGCTAATGTCCACTGCAGAACCCACATATGTAGTTGAGCGGGTCTCCTTCTAATGACCGAAACGCCGATTCGCCGACAGTGAAATAACCGACACGAAACGACCGACAACGCAGTTGACCGACACGCTCGAATCCCGACAGACGGAAGACCGACAAGGGGAATGTGTAAGCGCGACCTGGTAAGTATGCGATAGTGAGGGATTTAGGAGTAGGGAGCGGACAGGTAAGTGTGCAATACTCAGGGATGTAGGGTTAGGGTGTGTGATAGGTGAGTGTGCGGTAGTGTCGGAGTTTGGGGTTCGGGGTGTGTAAGTGAGTTAGGGTTAGGGTGCAGGTAGGGAGAGTGTGCGGTAGTGTCGGAGCTTGGGGTTGGGGTGTGTAAGTGAGTTAGGGTTAGGGTGCAGGTAGGGAGAGTGTGCGGTAGTCGGAGCTTGGGGTTCGGGTGTGTAAGTGAGTTAGGGTTAGGGTGCAGGTAGGGAGAGTGTGCGGTAGTGTCGGACCTTAGGGTTAGGGTTTGGGTTAGGGCTAGTGGATATGTGTTGTAGTGTACTGTGTTGTTTACGTGTAGTGTGTCGGTGTTATGGTGTTCGGTGTTTCGCGTTGTCGGGTTTGTGTGTTGTCGGTTTTCTGGCGTCGGTTATTTCACTGTCGGCGAATCGGCGTTTCGGTCATTAGAAGTAGACCCAGTTGAGCACATGGAAGAATGGTGATGGTGGCTGCCATAGAACCAAGAGCTCATAACACCTCCTCCACAGAGGGAAGATGAGATTGGATGACGTAAGTCACTTGGAGACATAAGCTCCGAACTCTCTCCGGGGTGAGACAGACCTTCATCCGAACTGTGTCTAGTCGTGTCCCTATAAATTCCAGAGCTTGGACTGAATTCAGATATGATTTGTTTGTGCTGACTGTGATCCCCAAAAGACTTGTTAACCTCAGAAAGTAGTCTTTGGCTACAGAGAGTAGACGCTTGGTAGGGGGAGCAAGCAGCCAATCGGCCAGGTATGGAAAGACCTGTATTCCTTGAAGCCTCAGGTGAGCTGCTACTGCTGCCATAACCTTGGTGAACACCCTGGGGGCTGTGGTGAGACCAAAGTGGAGGGCTCAAAACTGATAATGATTGGCCCCTACCCAGAAGTGGAGAAACCTCCTGGAACGTCTGTGCATCTTTATATAATAGTACTCGTCCTGGAGGTTTATGCAGCACATCCAATCATTCTCCTGCAAGTAGGGGAGGATTGACTGCAAGATGACCATCCTGAACTTTTCTTTGGCAACTGTCAGGTTCAAGGTTGAAAGATCCAGAATGGGTCTTAGGTCTCCCATCATCTTTGGCACTAAAAAGAACCTGGAATAGATGCCTGATCTGGACTGGTCTGGGGGAACAGGTTGGATGACTCTCTTCCCTAGCAGCTTTTCTATTCCGAGTGCTGCGACTTCCCTTTGTGCAGGTGGAATGACTGGGAGGTGTTTTGGGGGAAGAGGTGGTACCATGAAGGGAATGTAATAACCTCTGGATATGATTTGTAGCACCCAATGGTCTGTTGACATGGACTCCCATGCTGTTAGGTGCAACAAAAAACAAACCCAAGACTGCCTCCAGAGATGAGCAGGGCAACTGCTCAGGGCTGCTGCATGGGCCTGTCCAAGAAAGGTTTGAGACCCGCAATTTCTCAGACCCCCTCTACCTCTAGGCCAGCATCTGTCGTAACCCCCTCTGCCTCTGGGGGAAGATGAGTCTTGAGTGTCTCAGGAGTACTGAGATTTTCAGAACATCTTCTTTTGCCCTCACTGATTCCTTGAGAAGGATCTTTGGGGGTTGGAAAAGCAGATCCTGACAACAGACAGCATCTTCCCATCCTTCTCACTCTGGACAAGTGAGAAGAACCATCATAAGGGGCATCAGCAAACAACGCCTTGAAGGGTTCCGTAAACTGACACAGCCAGAGCCAGGCATGTCGCCTCACGGCAACGCTGGAACTGGCAGTCCTAGCTGCTCCTTCAGTGGCATGTGAAAGGGGGTGCAGGGACGTGTTCGACACTGCATTCAGAATGGCCATCCGCACAGAGACAGACTGTTTATCCTTCGGCGACATGGACTCCATGGGTGACTCAGCCACCTCCTTCACCAGGTGCCACTTGAAGTCAATAACATGAGCCAAATAATTCAGTGCCATTATGAAAAAGATAGCTGACGAGTAAACCCACTTTCTCAGACGGTCCATCGCCCGTGACTCTCAGTCAGAAGGAGAACTTTCCTGAGCCAGTTCTTTCTTGGTGGTGGCTGCCACCACCATAGCATCTACTGGGGACCTCTTGCTCCACTAGTCCTGCCTGAGGGGGGACTCAGAATTATATCTGGACACTTTGGAATAGGCTCCATGGTGTCTTGTTCCTTCCAAGCCCATGTAGTAATAAGGACCACTAAAGGATCCACGGGAGGGGACACCCAGGAAGTAGATGGGCCTGTGCCGAAAGCCTCCAGGAACACCAACTCATCAAAGGATGTCTTTGGAGCAGACCACCCCCCCTTTGGTGAAGGAGTTCCATGATGTCTCCAAAGGAGAAATCATTGGGGGGGTGACCTGGTGAAGCCTTCCCCTTCCTCCAAATTGGTGTCCTCGGTGAGGGACTCTGTGGAGGAGTCCAGGTGCCTCCTTTTGCACATCCGTTTGTGAGGGACGTCTTCTGTGGGACTCTCTGGAGCAGACTCGCAAATAGGGGGTTGCTCTCCAATGGGTGCTGCCAGGAGCAAATCGACCACGGGCTGTCCCTGCGAGGACAGGATGGTCGCAGCAATACCCAGAACCAAGGGAGTTGGGACAGATTCCAAAGAGGAAATGGTCAGAGGCCTCGACCCCATCGAGAGGACCCTCTCCACCGCGTCAAAGGCAGAGGGAGAGTGGGCATCCTGAGAAACAAATAAAGGAGCTGCCCTCCTTGGGTCTGACAGGGGAGTTGGAGCAGAGCCCACTGGCACCGAGATGCCAAAGGAAAGGCTGTGCTATGACAGACTCAGAGCCAACAGCACCCCTTCAGATCCGATGCTGAGGCTACGGCTCTGAGAGCTCGGAAACTACCCGGTCGGATCCGACACACTCAAGGCCATGGCCGGAGTCGAGGTAATAGGCACCATCAGCACCGGCCCTCTGACACCGAGAGCTCTCAGATCCAAGGACTCCAAAACCAAGGGCCAGATTGGAGAAGGGACGATGGGGGCAAAGAAGGGCTGAGAAACCCCCCACTCCAGAGGCAGAGGGGACTGGCAAAACCCCCATCTGGATCTGGGTGCGTATAAACTTCCGCATCATCCTGTCCATCTCTGACTCTGAAAGACTGCAGGTGGACCGGGATGAGGAAGCCACCAAAACCAGCCGGGAGTGCTGGTGAGGAGAGGCTCTCGAAGGAGCCCGAGACATCGACGGCTCCGGTGAAAACCTCGGAGAACAGAGCCGAGGGGTGCTGGGCCTCAGAGAAGTTCTAGCCTTAGCTGGAGGCCCCAACTGTTCAGAGTGGTCAGGGTACTGCTTTCTGGGCCTATCCTTGTGTCTCTTGCCTGAGTCCAATGGTCTAGAAATGGGGGGTATGAGCCCCGGAGGCCTGAGAGGGCAAAGAGATGGTAGTGGCTGCTACCATTGAAGATGAGGCAGGGACAGCCATCCCCAAAGCTGGCAAGAGCCCTTTCATTATCAATTTAGCTCTCCTGTCTTTGAGCGCTCTGGGATTAAATCCCATGCAAATAATGCAGGCTGTAGATAAGTGAGGCACACCTAAGCAAACAACACACAGAGTGTGGCCATTGGCCGGTGAAAGCTTATGGCCACACTCTGCGCATTTCCTGAAGAAAGGCTTTGAAACATCAGCCATGGCTAAGGACGGCCAAAGAGAACACACACACACTAGCCTAACTGTGGGGGGAAAAAAAGGGTACACAACAATGACTAACAAATATCCTTTTTTTTTTAACTAACGACATAGACGCAGGTGTAAGGTAGGTAAAACAACAATATTAGCTGAAGCTAACTAACAACATGCTGATCACTTACCCAAAAAGCACTAACTCACTTGGAGCTCGAGACCATGCTGCTGGCTTGGAAAACAGAAAACGAGATCTGAGGGAGGGTGGGAGACAGACAGATATTATGAGTAAGGGGAAGAGCTTGGAGCTCGGATCAAAAGCTGGTGAAGTGGCCGTCTCAGATTTGAAACGGATCCAAATACCCATAGGTTGATGACGAAATGAAGTCAGCTACTTCAGATCCAATGAATCAGACAACCAACTCCCTCAGAGTGGACAGAATCTTTAAAAGGGGTGGAGAAACAGCGCTATCAAAATAAATGTTCAGTCTAATGAAAATTAATTTCACTCTTGCCCATCAATGTAAATAAAAGGCAGAATACTTCCAAGAAATCCTAGTGGAAAAAATAAGCCCAACCACATTGGCCAACAAGGCATCACAAACATCTGTATCTAATTAAATAGGGTGGTACAGGTCAGTCCAAACTGATAACTGTTGTTACTTGAAAACTCATGTAGAAGGCTTCCCAGCAGCTCCAAATGAAATGTCACCCCAAACAGAAAGTCAGAAGGGCTGGAGAATAAGTCTTTAGCCAACCCCTGAAAAAGAACCAGCTGTAACCCAAATAATGGCAGATATCCATGTCAAACTCTAGGAAGGGTTTCCTGTACTACTACAAGACTACTGGTCCAAATCCATGCCCTACCTAACCACAAAGCAGCACTGTAAACAAGTTTAATCTATTCCTGAATCCTGTAATAAAATGTCAAATCAGTGAGCGTAATGAAAAAAAAAGTTATGTTCTTACCATAACATTCCATGTTTGTTGTCCTTTATCTCACCTTCCTTCTTTATGGTTGGGTTCGGAGCCGATCTCAGCTCTGACTCAGACACTTCTAAAGCTCGAAGAGTCCTTACTGGCTCAAGGCTAACCCCTTATCCCAGCATGCATAGTGGTAGCTACCCAGATCTCGTTTGTGAGAACTAGCCACTAGATAGGAAAAATTATGAATTATCCAATAAAAGAAGTAACTAAACAATAAAGACTCCTTGTGCCAACAACAACAGGAAAAACATGGTGACAAGGAGAATACCAAGGGCTGGAAAGCAAAGGAAACTCAGCCAGATCAGCCAAAAGGTAAATTCCTCTCAATCATCCAGGATGGGGGAAGGAGGGAGGGATGCAAGAAGGAAGGCGAGATAAAGGACAACAAACATGGAACGTTATGATAAGAACATAACTTCTTTATGTTATGTTCTCCATCTCGCCTTCCTTCTTTCTGGTTGGGACAGCATCCCTAGCACCTAAATCCTGGGTGGCTCACTGGAAAAGAGACTTTAGAACCGTGGAACCAAAGGATTCCCTGTTTCGAGAGGCCATGTACACTTTGTAATGAGGGTATAGGGAGTAGCCCATGTTGCTGTCGCACAAATAGTATCAAAAGGAAGCTTAGCTTGAAAGGCTATGGAGGTAGCTAATGACCTAGTGGAATGTCCCCTCACTTTTCCTGGGACTGACACATTCTGAGACTCATAAACATAAGTAATAGTATGGGACAGCCATTTTGAAAGAGTCACTTTGGAAACTGATGAACCTTGTTTGCTCTGAGAAAAAGGATACAAACAGCTGATCTGATTTTCTAATGTCCTTGGTCCTTTGAAGATAAAATCGTAATTGCCTGTGGATATCCAATTGATGTAATTTGCACTCTGCCTTGTTGCCATAATTTGGAAAGAAAACAGGAAGTTCAATTGATTGATTCAATTTATAGTCTGAGTATTCTTTTGGTACAAAGGAAGGATTAGTTCTAAGAGATACTCTATCCTTTTGAAAGATCATATAAGGCGGGAGGATGGAAAATGCCTGTAACTCGGAGACCCGCCTAGCTGATGTAACCACAACCAGGAAGATGGTCTTCCATGATAAGAACTTCAGAGGACAAGAAGCAGCTGGTTCAAAGGGAGGAAGGATCAGAGCAGCTAGTACTAAGTTTAAATCCCAAGGATGGAGAGGTTCTCGGATAGGAGGCCTTAATAGTGTAGCACCTTTCAAAAAGGCCTTGCATAACTTATGGGACATAACATTAGCACCTAGAAGGCCCACATGAAAATTAGAAATAGCAGCCAGTTGAACATAAATCGTACCAGCCACTGCTCCTTTATCGAAGGTTTCTGCCAGGAAGTCCAAGATTTTTGCAATTGGAGCTGTAAAAGGATCAATGTAATTTTGCTCGGCCCAGAAGGAGAACCTCTTCCATTTACTAGCGAAAAGCTTCTTAGTAGTTGGTTTATGGGAAGAGACTGAAATATGTTAAACCATAGGTGAGATATCATGGAACCTGGCTAGGATCGGAAGTGGAGAAACCAAGCTGTCAGCTTGAGAGTTTAAATGGAAGGATGAAGAGAGCCCGACTGATGTGTCAGGAGGACCGAAACCGGGTCCAGAATCCAAGGCTTCTCTCTCAGGTAATGAGAAAGGAACAGGAACCATATCTGCCGAGGCCAGTAAGGAGCAATGAAGATCAGCTTGCAATTCAGCAACTTTGCTTTCTGAAGAACTTTTGGAATTAAAGGAAAGGGGGGAAAAGCATAAAGAATCCCGGGGGGGCCAATTGTGGACCAGTGCATCTCTGGCTGACCGTCCCAGAGGGGGAACTATGGCAAAACAGCTGCTGCATTTGTTCTTTAGGTGAGAGGCAAAGAGATTGCAGCGTGGCTGGCCCCATCTGGGGAGGATCATATCCACCACACCTTGTTTCGGAGACCACTAGTGGGGCATGAGAATTGCCCTGCTAAGCTTGTCCGCTACCATGTTGGACTTCCCTGGAATGTGCGCTGCAACCAGAAAACACTGACAGTAGATCTCCCATTGCCATACTCGAAGGGCCTCCTGACATAAGGGGTAAGATTTGGTTCCACCCTGTTTGTTGATGTACCACACTGCTGACATGTTGTATGTCTGAACTGCTATATGACCCAAAGGGAGAGAGTCGTGAAGTGCTTGCAATGCTAGTAACACTGCTCTCATCTCCAGGACATTGATGTGCAAATAGTACTCATGAGGTTGCCAAGTTCCTTGAACTGTCGGTCCCAGATAATGCCCCCTCACCCTATCTTGGAAGCGTCCGTGGTCACTGTGGTTACCGGATGAGGGGCTACAAAGGGTTTGTCTAGAGTGACTAGGGGAGAGTGGAGCCACCACTGTAGAACTTTCTTGCAAGCATCCATGATTAAGATCATGTGTGACATTGGCAAGTCCTGATACGACCACTGAGTGAAGAGTAGCCATTGCAGAATCCATATGTGATAACAGGCTAATGGAACTAGAGTAATGGCAGCTGCCATTAAACCCAAGACCTTCAGGACAAATCAAGCCTGAATCTTTGATTTTGACAAAAGGAGAGAAACATGACCTCGAATGGCAAGCACCCTTTCTTGTGGGAGCTTGGCTATCATGTCTCTTGTATTTAGCTGAGTACCTATGAAAGTAATACACTGAGAGGGAAACAAGGCAGATTTTTCGTAATTTATTGTGATTCCTAGGTGTGCACAAGTGTGAATCATGTGTTCCCTGGCCCTTAGGAGATGATGCTTCATAGTGGCAGTGAGGAGACAGTCATCTAGATAAGAAACACCCGGAATCCCAAACATCTCAGGTGAGCCGTGACTACTACCATGCATTTGGTGAACACCCTGGGGACTGCGGTGAGACCAAAGGGCAGAGCTCTGAACTGATAATGACTGGCTCCCAACCGGAAGCGTTAATGTCTCCTGGACCGCCTGTCCATTTTTATATGGTAGTACGCGTCCTGGAGATCGATAGAGCGCATCCAATTGTCCTGACTCAAAAAGGGTAGAACGGACTGCAGTGTCACCATCCGGAACTTGGTCTTCTTTACTGACCTGTTTAACTTGCTGAGATCCAAGATTGGTCTCCAGTTCCCTGTCTTCTTTGGAACTAAAAAGAACCTTGAGTAAGTTCCAGATTCTATCTGGTCTGCAGGGACTTCCTGAATGGCTCTTTTTTGCAGCAAAGTTTTTACTTCTATGGTTGCTTGATCCCGAGGATTGGGTGGAACATCTGGGATTGAAGATTTTTGACTTTTTGGGGTGCTTGGGAGAAGGGAATTTTGTAAATCCTGGATATTATGCACCGTACCCATTCGTCTTGTGTTATATCTTGCCAGGCTCTTGGGGTACAGTGAAATTCTGCCCCTGACTGCCTCCAGAGGTGAGCAGCCAGGCAATCCTTCAGGGATTCTGAAAGGATCTGGCAGCGAACGTATCTCTGTTGCGGACCCCCCTTCCGCGAGGTTGGCGTCTCCATTTATTATTTCCCCCTCTGCCTCTGAGGGACTTATCTCCACGAGTGTCTGGCGAAGCTCACTGGGATTTACGGAACCACATTTTCCCACTCTTTTGGCCTTTGGGATAAGGCCGAGATGGAGTGGAAAAACAGACTCCTATGGCAGAGAGAGCTTTGCCATCTCGTTCACTCCTGGTAAAAGTATCTTGAACTTGCGGCCCAAACAAGGCCGAGCTGTCAAAGGGGGCGTTCGTAAAGGAGGATTTAAAGGGCTCCGCAAATTGACAAAGGCGCATCCAGGAATGTCTGTGAAGAGCCACTACTAGGCCTGCAACATTACTCACTCCATCTGCTGCATAAGAAATCAAGCGCATGGAGGAGGTGACAATGGAGGTTAGGGTCGCTAGCTGGTTAGCCGACTTGGAAAACTCTCCCTCAGCTGAAGGATCCTGGAGGGTATCTCCCAGCTCTTTAAGGAGATCCCTCTGAAGCCTTGTAAAATGTGTCAAATAGTTCAGTGACCAAATAGTAAAGGCAGCTGAAGAGAAAACACGCTTCCCATACCTATCCATGGCTCTAGACTCCTTGTTTTGTGGATGGATAGAAGAGGAAGTCTCTGCAAGTTCCTTCTTGGTGGCTGCTGCCACCACCATAGCATCAACTGGCATGCTTTTGGAGAGAAAGGTCTTATCTGGTGCAGTCATGAATTTGTTTGACCTTCTTGGAACGGCATCCATGGTCTCTGAAGCACTCCACGCCTTTCGACTCACTACAGACAAAAGTGGGTCGAAAGGTGGAGATACTCAGGAGGTGGAAGGTCAGGAACCAAATGTGTCCAGGTACACGGACTCGTCCTCAGAAGGGGCAAGGGACTTCGTTTCCCCTCCGCCTAAGGATCTCCAGAATGTCTGAGAATGAGACATCTTCAGAGGGGGACCGTGGGGACCCTTCCAAGTCATCCAAGTCCATGTCAGAGGTGATGGACTCAGGGGAGTCCACAATCTTACATTTTTTCTTCCAGGGAACTTCCTCTCAGGCATGCTCAGGAGAGGTCTCGGAAGAAGAGGGGTCACCCTGTGGGGCATCAATTCCCTACGCTTGTGACGGAGAGAAGGATCCGAGGCAGACACAGGTATCGATGGGGTGGAGCCACTGGAGCCGAGTGTGGGGCCGTTTCAGTGGACAGCACACTCCTCATCACCTCGAAGGCACAGCTATCTGGAACGGAGGGAGGCTCCAGCTCCGAGAAGCCTGGAGACCTCCTCCGCACCGAAGGCGATGGCTCCAAGGCAGATGTTGGAGCCAAACTCACCTGCGACGAAGCTCCAGGAGGGAGAGCAGGGTCAGACAAGGGTCCGATGCCACCTCCCCCCTCGGAGCCGACAAGGGAGTCTCGGCACCAAGACCCCTCAATGGAGCAGACTGTCGACGAGGTCAGAGCGAATGTCAGAACCGACAGAGCAAGGGTCATTGGAACCGACGGTTCCACCAGTACTACTTCCATGCACTCCGGCTCCGAACTGGAGGCAGTTGGAGGAGGAACTGAGACAGGGGCTGGACCGGACAACAGAGCCACTTCCTTCTGGGCTGGCCCTGACAACAACTGAGCAAATACCCATGTCTTGAGCAGCCTCTTCACCACTATCTCCACATCATCATCCAATAAACTCCTGGATGATCGAGAGGAGTGGGCAGAGGACCGGTAACTACCTGCTACTGACTGTAAAAGTGGTGATTGAGGTACAGATCTTGCCAGGTCCAAAGAAGGAGATCTCAACCTCTTTTGAGTCCAGAACGGCTCCGAAGCCACAGATGAAGCCGCCGGAGAAAAGTAATCCTTGGAGCCAACAATCCGCTCTGAAGGATCCGAAGATTTAGATTTTGTCTTTGTCGGCACAGAAGGTGGAGCCGACGAAGATGCTTGTCTACCATCAGATTTTTTGGAAGGCTGAGTATCCAGTGCAACCTCAACCTGAGGTTTTAACAATCCTCTCAAGATAAGTTTGTTGCACCTCTCCTGCAAAACCTGTGCAATGAAGGCATGGCAAACAGAGCACAAGTCCTGCAGGTGGACCGCACCACAACTCGTGTGCCCACCCGTAAGGGAATTTTTTTGGCAACACGAGTCGCATTTTTTAAAGCCTGACTGCTTTGCAGGTTCTTTACACATAATTAAACACAAAGAGTGAAGCACAATAAGAGTACAGATTATTATTCTTTTTTAAAAGAAGGAGGGACTAAAGATAAAGGGGATAGCCTCTAAGTTAAATGGCTACTGCTCCCAAAGGGAGAAAGCCTCTAACTAAAACGGCTTCTCCCTAAGAAGCAAGGAGGGAAAAAGGGGACAAAACAACAACCCTGAAGAAAAAAAAAGTCCCACCGACAACAAAAACAACAATTATTACAGAAAAAAATTAACTACTTAGCCTGAGCCAGCAGAAGACAAGCTCGACGCTGCAAGCGGCAAACGAGATCTGGGTAGCTACCGCTATGCATGCTGGGATAAGGGGTTAGCCTCAAGCCAGAAAGGACTCTTCGAGCTTTAGAAGTAGCCGAGTCGAAGCAGAGATTGGCTCCGAACCCAACCAGAAAGAAGTAAATCGAGATGAACAACATAACATCAATAAACAAACGATGTGCAGAAATACCTCAGGAAACAAAAATGATAAGAAAATTGCTTCATACTTACCCTCATTTTTCCACCTACTGACCAAGCAAAAAAAGAGCATATCACTATCCCTCTGGTAGTGGAACAGCTGATCTCTGGAATGCCACACCCTTACAGACTTCATCTAGACAAGATCTTTGGAGCTAAAAATCCACAACAAGACTGGTTCCTTGGTCTTAAATTACTTCCAGTATGTTCTCACTTCCTGGAGTGAGAGTTGCTGACAGAGTCAGATATGAGCATTACAAAGGTTCTAATGAAAAAAAAAAATGACTACATCCTTTGGCTGAATAATGTATCATACTATGGCCAATATGGCCAGGAGACCTGTCCTCTGGCCATACACATCGAGCAGGCCCTCCACAGAAAAATAGGCTATTAAGCCAGGTAAAAAGGAAGTATTATGAGTTTGGTCCCCTAAAGCAATTAGCCATCAGCAGTAATAATATGAAGTCCATGAAATAGGGTTTGGTGAAGAACAACCAACCAGTTTAGAGCCCCTAGACAAGGCTCCAAAAATCAGAAGAAGTTTGAAATGTGCCATGTGGATGAAATGACACTTAAGGCTACTCAAAATTCACAGTAATACCCATGACCACATGTGTACCACCACACTATGAAAGATTTGGCCACATTCTTGCCCTGAAGAAGTAATCTGAGCAGAACTCAGGCCCCAAACTGCATTACCCAGTTGTTAAACCAAGACTTCCTGAAACCTCTCACCAAGGAGAGCAAGCAGTGCCATGCTTAAAAAGGTAACAAGTAAGCAAGAGCCATAAAAAATTATGTCAACAAAATATGTAGTGGCCCAAAGGGACCATGACCAGGAATGGTGCTTCTTTAAGTCCCCAAAGAATTCTGAGAGAGGACTATCAGCTGCCTATCACCCTACAGGCACACAAGGGTCTGAAGCCTATGCTTTGGATGCAATGGTCAACACCTGGGAAGACTATGGAATTTAATCTATCATGAAAAGACAGCCCTAGCCAATTGTGACTCCTAGACAAAGCATAAAGAAACATGATAAAATCTCCTAAAACTAAACTATAAAGACATTCCAAAAAACAACAAAAAAAACATACATTACCCCTGAAATAAGAGGTAGAATGGGATTGTAAAAGATCTCTCAGGACAGCAGGGAGACTAAGGCCAAGAATTAGATGAAAACTTCCATCATATTCTAGAGAAGGGGCCTGTTCTCATTCTTCTCTTGAAAACAGGACAGATTCTACTACACCATGAGATCTACAGTTCACGTATGTTGCAACAGTGATGTTGTGGTAGAGCTTCCCACCAAGCAAGGGAGAAAGAGAAGAGAAGAAAACATTTGGAGAGAGGGAAATGAGGGTAGTGCAATCCAATTTTTGCTGACCCCCAAAAGAAATGGTCACCCAACCAGGGTTAAACAGGTTAACCACCCTTCCTTTAAGCTAGCTTGAAATGGAACATAGGCTGCAACAAGGTTGACAAATATATCCCCCAGGAGTTTTCAGACAGCAAACAGCAGGGCTTACTAGATGATGACTGGCCTTCCTAGGGTGGCAAAGGTTTCTCTTCCTCATGGAAGGGAAAAGGGGCTACAAAGAGGGAAAATTACCCCTTTGATGTGGAAGGAAACTTAAGGAAACCACCAGTATGGGCAAATGAGCATCCCCTTCTTGAAATGAATATGCAGAATACAACAGCTAAGTCTATCAAAGGAGGATGACCTTAGCCATGCCACTCTACATATCTTAATACCTGGATACACAGGCATATCCATAGTATCTACACAATGTGCACTACAGTGGGCTGATGTGAACCCACCTAAGCACCTGCAGCCAAGCTCTGAAGGAAGCCCTTCTTAAGGCTACACTTTAGGAGGTCCCAGAGATTTCCCAACACAGAGTTCACCACAAAAGAATAATCTAGAAAGATGAGATGAATACCTGACGGCCCAAAACAACAATGCAGTAGAGGAATATACCCTCTTGCCAAATATGTCCATACATTTAGACTATTGATCAGGCAGCAGAGGAGAAATAAGAAATTATGTACTCACCATAACGTTCCATCTAATGGCTGAGTCGGATCCAACGGATCTTATCTGGATCCATATGTGAGGATGACCTGAAGAATTGACAATATCAGATCCTCTGTTCCTAGAACCTACTAGTGGTCCTAGAGATCAAGGTAGAGTCCACTTTAAGATGCTTTTGTAGTAAATTCCTACAATTATCTGGGAATTGACATCAAGCATCAACCCTACTGGAGACCACAGTAGCACAGTGACAGGAGCCTTCAAAATAATATCCTAAAAGCTCTAATCCAACAAGAGTGTGTCCATGAGGTCTAGTGTCTCCATATCTGGGATGAATGGGCTGCACGCCAAAACAAAGTACACATGAACTCTATGGAATTCCAAAGTAAAATAGCACAGAGGAGTTCATTAACCTTGCCCTTCTGTTCAAAACTCAAATGAATCTCAAGCTCTAACTGAATGCTAAAGGGAAGGAGCACAGCTCCCTACAACAACTCAAACAGATTCTACAGTTATTGTAGCAACTATGCAATAAAATGTCCAAGATGTTGAGTAGGCCAGGTCCCATGAATAAGGGAGGGAAACCTGTACCAAGCCAGGTGCTGACATTATACAGAAGTTGCCAAGGACAATATTGTGTGCCCTAACTCAAGATCCCAACCAAATTCAAATGATCTGATCTTTTTATAACTGAGTTCTGGAACCTGGTGTGGAATTATCTAACAAGCCCTTATCTAACAGTATTAACTAGTAATGCTAAGCTTTGCGTGAAGTTCCTGAAGAAGGCTTGGCTCAAAGAACTTTCAATTCAAGACTGGGTGACTCAAGAGACCACTCCCTTATATAATGCTGGATGGACCTACATCTGAGCTGATCAAGGCAGATGGCTAATACAAGCACTTTAAGATTTATCCTCCATGGTTGGAAACAGACACATCTCTCACCACAGCCTCTGGTGACTCCTTCCAAAGTGGACTGGCTATAGATCAAATTCCTGCAAATCATAGATGATCTCCATCCTGCTACAGACTAAGATGCCACCCAAGCTATGTGTTTCCCTCTAGTACAGTTAGCTGTCTACTAATCATTTGAAATAAGTCATCAGTGAAGAAGCACTGTTCCTTTTTCAGGTCAGAATATGGCTCTTACTACCAGTTCCATAAACAGATTTGTTCTTCCATTCACTGCAGGATTTAAATGGGTTTCCAAATATCACAAATAACTTAAAAGAAAGCACCGCAAGAACACAGAAACATTCTTATTAGTAACAGCAAAGACTGAGATATGAATTGTACAATTGCTGGCAAAATATGTTTATACAGGCAATATATGATGTTATCATACATATCACCACAAGTGCACATCCATTTCTTAGTTACTGAACTTCTGAAAAACGATGACAAATTCTGATGGGTGGAGAGGATGAACCCAACCAGAGGGCCCATCAGTGAAGGTCTACAACATTGGATCTTCAGATCCAGATAGTGACAAAGTGTCTCAGGAAATGAATGGAATAGAGAAGGACATAATGTCATGCTGGTACCAGCCATTGTAGACATCCCAGAATAAGACTCTCATCTGGAAGTTATTCCGGATATTGTGTACCATCTTTAACCTTTGGGGAATTTTTAAAGTAAGATAGAGTTATTTCTGAATTTCCAATAATAAAAGTGAAATGAACTGAGGTTTGGATGGAGCAGAACATAATGTTTCTGGTACAGCAGTCGGTATCAGCACAGGTTAGACAATGACCTGTTTAATGTAAGGAAATCACAAATAGCTGTATCAAAAGGCTGCACAGTGGGTCATCATTCTTGCTTCCATATGCAATTTGGAAGTAAATCTCTAAAGGAAACAGAAAGAGAAGAAATCACAATCATTTTCTTAAGAGTATCATGATTAAAAAAAAGTCCATGAATTTACTGAGCAAAATAACAGAAGGCTTAAAAAGAATTGATGGGACAATACTTTTTTTTTAACAGGCTTCATTTCAAACACTTCTTCAATCCCGTGAGTGAAGACTTTCCACTCAAAAGTCCATTCATGTGATGAGCATATTTTATTTTATTTTTATTTATTTTAAATTAACATTTGTTGACTAGGGAAGTCAGACTAGGACAGAGCCTATTTTCAGTGGAGACCCGGGGAGAAACAGTACAGACACATGTCTTTGAAATGTGGGAGGAATCCGGAGTACCTAGAGGAAACCCAGGCAAATCTAGGGTGGACATGCAGAATCTGCACAGAAGGCACCCCAGTCGACAACTGAACTGGAGAACCTCTTGCTGTGAGGCAACAATGTTAACCACTGCGCTGCCCATATGCTGCCTACCAAGATATTGCAGTATTCAGGGGCATGATTAGTTAAGAGCTGCATGACATGACACAAGCTATAGCCCTATAAATTTAAAATTTTTACAAACATCCTTTACTTGCTGTTAAAAAGTACAATACTCATGTTACCTAAATTAAAAAAAAACTAAATATAAAAAAGTCCTGCATATCATACAGAAATGCATGAAGTTCCAGAATGCTACTTTGCTGTAATTATTTTATTTTTACTTCAAAGTATACTTTAACATATCTTACTGAATGCATAAACCACAGTTTAGAATGTATAAAAAGTAACCTTCACCTGTTATATCAGGTCTATATTATAAGTTCGAAGTCTGAAAACTTTGAATCTCATATGTTCAACTCCATATGAGCAAATTTTTCAAACATCGAACTTAAAATGTAAACAAAGTAAAAACAAAAAAACCTACCCCCCACTATGTAAATATACCAACTCCGAGATCGCACTACATTGAAGTGAAGGGAAGAATTCCCTACAGTGATCTCCATTGAAACGTTCGATGTTTGAAACCTTCGCTCATATGGAGTCGAACTTATGAGATTCGAAGTTTTCAGACTTCGAACTTTTAATATAGACCCATTATATCTGTACTCCCTCAATGCCTTTATACTTCAGTTGTCATATCCGCACTTCCTCATTACCTCCACAACCTACAATACCCTTCTTTCCTTTTAGCATGGTGGCTATTTTCCTAAAGATATGGGCTTGTATTATAGGCTAGTACACAAAAAGTACTGTCTCCTACCCAAATGCTAAGGCAGTAAAGGATATAAAAAGAAATGCAGGGTGGGTTCCAGCAGTTATTATACATGCTTTTCTGGTTTGCTAACATCATTCCCACATACAGGAATAACGGACAGAGAAATAGTGTTAAATATCATCTGCACAACTCCGATTAAGCAACAGTACCCAGTTTAAGGTGGGGGTACCTATCTATTTCTAACGAGGTAACCAGTGGTGTGTCCCAGAGGACTCTGTACTGGAGGTCACCCCTTTCTGCACAAGGTCACCCCTTTCTGCACAATTTTTCTCAGGTATAAAAGTGGCAAATGGGCTAATAGGCTGATGACTGCAACCTGGATAACATAATCACTTCAATAAAATGCTGGAATTCTACAAGATAGTCAATAAAACAATTACTAGAAAATGGAAATCAATGTCTGAACCAACTGTACTAGAAGTAGTGAATATAGCAACTGAGATAAAACAACTGGAATTGGGAACTTTAGAAAAGAGTAAGAACAAATTACATAGAAAAAAATGGGAAATGCTGGAACAATGCCTGCAGAAGAAGAATGAGGTTTAAAAGAAGGCAGGATTTGTATGAGCTATGTAATGTTTTACTGGCAATGACTGGATAGGTTAAGTGATATGTAATGTTTGCAAGTCAAATTATGTCAATATAGTTTGTGATGTATAATGTTTGCAACTGAAATTATATCAATATGGTTTGTTTTCATTTATATAAATGTATTACTGCCTATGTCATACGTGATAATTTAATAAAGATGTTTCTTGTTTAAAAAAAAAAAAAAAAGATACTCTACCCCCTATCCCCATAGCTCATCAATCAGATGACCGGACAATATGGACATGCAATTTTTTAATTTCTCTGCAGGTAGCTTGGCAAATATGGGTATCTTGAAACAATGTAACAGCTGCCTCGTGTTTACTGACAACTACTTAATCCTTAAAGCAACAGATATAGTACACCAGAGTGTAGATACACAATGTCACTGAAGGCTACATGCTCGAATACAAGCACACATCAAGTTGTCAAAACCACACACGCAAAATCCAACACACCCACCACACAACATACGCATAGACCAACATATGCTGAGGCACTTAAATACAGTCTTCTAAAATGACAAAGATCTCCTAGACTGCCCATTGGCAAAGATTATCTTCAGCAAACCCAAAAGCACTCAACAAACGTAACACCTAACACCACACATACAGCCACACTCAGTGGAACCCCAAATATAAAGCCCACAAGACAAGCAAACACACTTCCTAGGAATGTACTCATACAGGACTCCATTGTAAGATATACTGATGCCCCACTAACCAAGCTGAACAAGGAAAGATAATGGTTATTGGCCTAACTGGACCCAGGATCCACCAAATTACAAATGTACTCAAGTCACTGCACCATAGATACCAATATGATTCCATCATAGTCCATATAGAAGTAAATAAACCGAGACATATCTCCACAGGCTATATGAACACAGACATTATAGATCTCTCTGACTATGTGTCTCATGTTGGTATGAGCCTAGCTCTTTACAGCATATTACTTTCACCAAGGATGATGCCTCAATATGAAAAAAAAAGATGAGTGATCTTAACAAAGTACAGTTGTGTACACTTAACATAAATACAGATGTTCGAGTGTGTTCACTGTTGCAGTCATCACACTTGGGTTGTCTGCCTGCAGATAGCCCTCAGTCGGCCCGAATACCAGAGTCTTGGGATTTCTGGGTCGGATGCTGTCGCTTCTTCCATGACGTCAGGTTGTCAGGGGTATAAAACATGCAGCCACCATTACATCAGTATTTCTTGCACCAGATGTCAGGAGCCCCCAAAATAGGAAGCTATTACATGGTGTGGAAAATCTCCAGTAAAAAAAACCCTGCCATAAAAGATAACCATAAAGAGGATATGTAGAAAGGATAGAGAAAGCCAGGGTGCTGGAGGGAGGGAAACCAGGACTGTAACAGTGAATACACTTGAACAATTACATTTATGGTAAGTGTACACAACTGTACTATGTTCTTTGTGTTTCACTGTTGCAGTCATCACACTTGGGTTGATTCCCAAAACTGAGGAAGGGTGGAGGCAGTCAAGAAGTGTTGGGGGCTGGCTAGCAGTCCTTGTAAGACTGCTGTAGCAAATCCAGCTCTGGATTTAGGAAAAAATAGGTAAGTGGTAATGCATGGTGAAGGTGTGTACAGAACTCCAGGTGCCGCTTTCAGGATGCCCCTGGTAGGGACTCCCCCGAGAAATGCTGTTGAGGTAGAAGTAGCTCTAGTGGAATGAGTTCTGATCCCCAGAGTGGCAGGTTTTCCAAGGTGCTTCTAGCAGAAATGGATGCAGTGGCCTATCCATTTGGAAATGGTTTGCTTCAAAATGGCCTTGCCCTCTGCCCCTGTAGCAAAGCTGACTAGCAGCTGGTCAGATTTTCTGAAAGGCTTAGGCCTGTCAAGGTAGAACCTGAGCTGTCTGTGCACGTCCAAGGAGTGCAGATCATTTCTCCTTTATTCTGAGGATTAGGGAAAAAGGTTGGCAAATGGATGGATTGGTTTAAAGCCACACTGGATACCATCTTGTGCATAAAGGAAGGGTTCGTCCTGAGGGAAACCCTGTCACCGTGGAAAATGTAGAAGGACTCCACCGCCATTAGTGCCTGTAACTCAGACACTCTTCTTGCTGAAGTAATAGCTAAAAGTAAGACTGTTTTCCAAGAGAGGAATTTTAACTCTGCTGAAGCAGCAGATTCAAAAGGGGGAAGTGTGAGCTTCTCCAGTACAAAGTTAAGGTCTCAGGCCGGGGTGGGAGCTCTCCTAGGGGGCCTTAAATTGTTAGCTCTCAGGAACTGTTTGATGAGAGGGTGAGAAAAGAGAGGTGGCTCAGTATTACAATGAGCTGAGATGGCAGAGGAATGAATCTTAATGGATGAGAAGGATAGGCCTCTGTGGAGCAGCTCTGCTAGGTAATCAAAGGTTTGAGGTAAGGTGGTCACAGCTGTGTCCTTTCCTTGAGACTGACTCCAAGAACAATATCTTTTTCACTTTTTAGCATAGGATTTCCTAGTACTAGGCCTTCTGGCCTCAAGGATGACATTCAGTACCTGTTTGCTGAGGGATGGTGGTGGTGTATTCAGGGGATAAGCCAGGCTGCAAGGTTTAGGGTTTGCAGCTGTGGATGCAAAATCTGTGCCTCCTACTGAGGCAGCAGCGAAGGTGTCTGATGAAGGTGCCAGGGTGGCACTGCTGTCAGACTGCATATGAGTGGGTACCAGTGCTGGCGTGGCCAGTCTGGTGCAATAAGGATTGCCCTTGGGCTGTCCTGTTTGATTTTGAGTAGTACCCTTGAGAGGAGAGGCAGAGGAGGAAAGGCATAAACTGAGAAGTTTTCTCATGTAATGGATAGGGAGTCCACCTTCCAGGCTCTGCTGTGAGGGGTCCTGGTGCAAAATTTGCTCAATTGGTGGTTTTGCGGGGAGGCAAAAATGTCCACCTCTAATGTTCCCCACCTCTGGGTTAGAAGTTTGAATGAGTTGGGTTTCAGTTTCCACTCGTGAGGGTCCAGTAGATTTCTACTTAAGTCGTCTGCCAGTGAATTCTGCTTGCCTGGCAGGAATTGAGCTTGTAGGTGCACTTGGTTGCTCAAAGCTGTGTTCCACAGAGCCATGGCTAACCTGCAGAGTGGGTAAGAATGAGTTCCACCCTGCTTGTTTATGTACCACATAACTGTGGTGTTGTCTGTCTTTATCAGGAGCTGTCCTGGAAAGATAAGTTATTTGAAGGGTGTCAGAGCATTCTGTACAGCTAACATCTCTTTTTGACTGATATGCAGGGGAATTTGTTCTGGGCTCCATTTGTTTGCCATGTGAGCCCCACGTTCATAGTCTGATGTGTCTGTTGTCAGGGTTTGGGCGGTGAGGGGTTGAGTGAAAGGAAGTCTCTTGTTGTGGTTGCATGCTTCTGCCTACCAAAGGAGCTCTGTCCTTAGACAAGGTATGATAGGAATCATTGTTTCCAGGTCCTGAGAATGTTGGCACCAGAGACTTTTTAAGTACGAAAGATGCTTCCTCATATGCAGTCTTGCATATGGAATTAACAGAACGCATGAGGCCATAAACCCTAGGGTTTGTACTATTTTCCTTGCAGATAGCTGGGTTTTGGTGGCCATTAGTTTGAAATAGTTTGTTAAATGGATGTGCTTTTCTGGAGTGAGGAATGCCATCTGGGAAGTTGTGTTCAAGCTTGCTCTCAGGAATACAATTTGTTAGTTGGGCACCAGTTGTGATTTCTTTTCACTGATGGTGTATCCCAGTGAAGTTAGAAGTCTTTTTACAAATTGCAGGTGCTGAAGTAGCAATTCCTGACTGTCCACCTGAATCAGGCAATCGTCCAAGTATGGGTATATTTGAATATTTCCCTGCCTGCAGTATGCAATGGCTGGAGCCAGGCATTTTGTGAACATTCTGGGCGCATTAGATAAGCCAAAGGGAAGTGCAGAGAACTGATAATGCAAAGAGCCTGCCCTGAAACGTAGCTATTTCCTGCAAGACTCCCTTATGGGGATGTGCAGATAACCTTCTTTTAAGTCTAGGGTGACTAACCAGGCATCCTTGGCTAGCATTGGAAGAAGCTGTTGCAGTGTAAGCATTTTGAATTTTGGGACCACCAGGAAGGTGTTGAGAATTGATAGATCCAGGATAGGGCCCCAAGAGCCCTCTTTTCTGGGCACCAGGAACAGTCTTAAGTAGAAACCCTGTCCCGTTTGTTCTGCTGGAACAGGTTGAATCGCCTTGATATGGAGAAGGGAAAGTACTTGCTTTTGAGCCTCTGCCCACTGTTTTGGAGGAAGATCTGGCAACCCACTTGGGGCTGGCAGGGAGTGTAAGTAGAATCTGTATCCCTGGGATACAATGTTTAGAACCCATCGGTCCTCAGTAATGGACATTCAGTTTTTTGCATGAAGGGAGAGTCTTCCTCCTAGGGGCGCAAGTACTTGGGCATGGCTGGGAAGGATAATTGGAAAGCCATTGTGAGCTTTTTCCATAAGGGGGTGGCTTACCACTCCCTGGTATTGAGGTGGAAACACATCACTGTTTAGATCTCTGCATACCCTGAGACTGTAGTCATGTTGGTCTGTTTCTCCTGGGTTTGGACTAAGAAGGCCTGAGAGGGACTGGAAAGGACCAGTTTTTTAAAGGCCAATGCCTAATGAATCTAGGTGGCTGCACCTGTAGACATCTTTGACTGTTTGCATAGATTTAGCTTTTTCTTCCATCTTTTTAAGAACTTCCTCTGCTTTTGTGCCAAACAAATGCTCCTGATTTAAAGGAGCATCTAGTAATTTTGCTTTGACATGGTATGGCAAGACTTGTTCCTTTAGCCAAGCATGCCTTCTTAGTACAGACCCAGTGACGGCAGCCCTGCAAGATGCTTCTAAGGCATCAAACCCACACTGCAAAGTATGTTTACTAATTTGGATTGCAGAATGCAGTAACTCTTGTAAATCTTTATTTTCTGCACAATCTGGAAGTAACATAATTTTTTGTTTAAAAAGTTCCATAATATGTTGCTGGTACTTCAACATGTGAAACTGGTAATTCAAAGCCAGGATGGCAAGAGTTGTAGAGGTATATACCTTCTTACCCCATCTGTCTAAAGCTCTAGAATCCCTGTCTGAAGGGGTAGGGTTTTTGGCTGTAGTAGCCTTAATGCCTTTAGGTCCTTGGGAAATGGTCTCTGGATCCGCAGTACGATTCTTAAAGATAAATTTGTGAGAGTCAGGTACTCTGTAGTACCTGTCAGGGTTTCTAGGAGCTGGTAGTAAAGTGTCAGGAGTAAGAATGGACTCCATGAAGACATCATCTACAATATCCAGGACAGGGGGTATAGCTAGAGGCCTGTGCTGAGGCAAATCTAAAAATTCCTCGAGTCTCTTTTTGGACTGAGGGTAGTCCTGGCATTCCCAGCGGAAATGCTCTCTTAAGGTATGCAAGGTTTCACCAAAAGAAAAATCTTATGGAGGGGAGGCAGAGGTAATGGCTTCCTCTGCATCTGAATCCTCACAGGTAGATAATGGTAAGTCCTGGTAATCAGAAGGGTCAGAGTCATCAGACTCCTGGTCTGTTGAATCAGAAGGAAATTCAATTCTTTGTCTTTTGGCAGGGGAAGGCTGGCTTCTCCTAATTAGAGTAATAAGGTCTTCAGTCAATCTAAGAATTTGTTTTTGTAGCATGGGAGGTTGAGCATGAGCTTTGGACATCGGTTTTCTAGGCGTACTGCAAACTCTGGGCCTGAGAAACTTGGTAGTTTTAGTAGGAAATAAAGTTGTCGGTTTGATATGAAAATCAGTAGGTCAGAATACACCCTCAGAAGCCAGTGTATGCACAGCGGCTCTGGACCCATCCAAGGTGAGACATCCACAGGTACCATAGTCGAAGAAGCACCTCGCAGCATGCCGGACTCCGAATGGGTCTCAGAGGCCTGCGAATCTGTAGAAGTGGGCATCAGGGGCTGCAAAAGGCACCTCACTGAGTACCGGCGGACTGGCAACTAGCTTAACGGAAGCATCTTCAGCAGTTTTTGACCTATGTGGTTTGTCTCTGTCTTTGCGCTTTTTCGGAAGATTGGTAGTCGGATGGCTTACCAAAGCCATTTCGGAATACGGGGAACGAGAGCGAAAGCATTTAGCTACAAAAATAGCCCGACAACGAATGGTTCAGGCATTAAACAAGGCACAAAACAGACAGGTAGGAACGTCGTGGTCTGGTTCTAAACAGGTGACGCAGTAAGAATGGAAATCTCTGTGAGGTATTTGCTTTCCACAGGCAAGACAATTATTAATTTTTTCTGACATCGGTTAGAGCAAGAAAAAAGAATCCCCAACGGGGTACTTAGCTTTAGTAGACTTCAGGTCTGAAACAATGAAAAATTTAAATTTCAGGTAGCGGCCGACCGGCACTTGCAAACTGCTTCTGCTTCAGGCTCCTTCTTGGCAAGAAAGACTGATGTAATGGTGCTGGCTGCATGTTTTATACCCTTGACGACCTGATGTCATGGAAGAAGCGACAGCATCAGATGCAGAAATCCCAAGACTCTGATATTTGGGTCAACTGAGGGCTACCTGCAGACAGATAACCCAAGTGTGATGACTGCAACAGTGAAACACGAAGAACATCTGGCTGAAATTCTGGTGCCATTTTAAGTGGATCCAATATTTGTCAGCATGGGAAGACATAGTTAATGGACCATGTCGCTTTTGTGAAGCTGATAAGCTATAAAACACTGAAGCAGATAGCCTTACATCTCTGGACACCATTACAGTTGGAGGGACCATGCAGATTACTTCAATATCTTTAGATCCAGGTGAGGCTGACCAGACGGGTGATTCAGGAGATCTGGATGGTAATTTGGAGCATTTCTCCCCAGGCCTATGCTGAAAATTGGCTTTGTTCCAAGTCGGTTTTTCCCGGTTAATAAATGTTAAATAAATAAATAATCCCATGCCCAAAGCAAATGCACTAGACAAGGCCAGAGGAAGGGGAACCAAAATTGCCAGAGCCAAAAAGAGGCAGTGAAGATTATTATGGTCTCGTACACTCTGGCTTTCTGAACAAATTTCATTATCAAGGGTATGGAGAGAAAGGCATACAGAAGACAAAGGGGCCAACTGAGGACTACAGAATTCCTGTGGAGGAATCAGGACTCGGTGGAGGAATCAAGACAAAAGAAGAATGGACCTGTTCAGCTTGTCATCTAGATCACTGGAAGTCCCTGGAATGTGCGCTGCTATGCGAAAGTGATGGGAAAACATCACCCATTGTCACAATCTCATAGATTCCCAGCAAACTGGATACAAGCGGGTTCTTCCTTGCTAGGTGATGTACCAGAAATCCCTCACCCTTGTGAAAGGACTCCTGAAAGGCTTGCAATGCAGGAAGGACTGCCCTCATCTGAAGATACTGAAGTAAAGACTATCCTCCATTGCTGACCGAAAACCTTGGATTGTCTTCTGTTTGAAATGCCCCCCACCCCAGGAGGGAAGCGTCTGTGGCTACTGTAGCTATTGGTATTGGTAGGGAGAACAGTTGACCATCTAACACCACTGGGGAGTCAAACACCAACTGATATGATTTCTGCAAATTCGTGTTAGATGAATTTGATTATGCAGTGGATGAGATATTAGGTACCATTTACCTGTCAGGATCCACTGAAGAACTCTCATGTCATAACTTGTTAGGGGGACTAGGGTGATCGCTTAGGTCATCAATCCTAGCAGAAAGAGAATGAGTCTTGTGGGAGGACAGGAGTGATGAAGAACTTGAAAAGCTACCCGACGTAGGGATGACATTCTGGACTCTGGGGGTGTTTGCTATTTGACAGAATGTATCTAGGAGGCATCCAATAAACTATCTGTTGTGTAAGTGTCAACTCACTCTTTGCGTGGTTGACTGTAATTCTCAACTGTGGGGCAAGATGGAGCAAGAAGTTCCTTTGCTGGACAAGAAAATCCCTGGTTGGAGAGGTGAGGAGCCAATTGTCTAAATATGGGAACACTCAGAACCTTTGCAGTCTGGATTACACTGCTACCAGTGTCATACACATGGTGAGAGCAAGGAGCAGTGCCCTGAACTGGAAGTGACAAGCTCCCAGACAGAAAGAGAGAAATATGCCAAACTGCCACATTAACTTTACATGATAGTAGGCATCCCGGAGATCAATGGAGCATATCCAGTCATTCTTACTCAAAAGAGGTAGAATGAGCCGAACCTTGACCATCTGGAACTTCAATCTGTTTTACAAACTTAGGTGGTTTAGGACCAAAACTGGCTTGTTCTGCTGTCTTTTCTGTTACCAAAAAGAACCTGGAACAGACTCTGAATCCTAAAAACTGGTCTTGGGGGACTTGCTGGATGACTTTTGTTTCTACCAGTTTTCTTACTTCTGCTGCTGTGGATTCCATCTGACTGGGTGGTATGTTGGGAATCCTTCTCTTTTTCCAAGGAGGGAAAACAAAAGGAATAGTATAGCCTTTGGTGATTATCCAAAGTACTCATGCATCTTGAGTGATGGCCTGCCAGGCTTGAAGGTGCAGGGATAAATGCTCCCAAATTCCTCCAGACTAAGGCAGTTGGACAATCCTTCAGGAGCACTAATAAGATTTCTTAGTGAAAGAATCACAAAATTCCTGATTCTGCAGTCTGCCTCTGCACCTAAGGTGACATCTGTTGAAACTGCTCCCCCCTCACAGGTTGGGGGGACTCTGTCCACAGGCGAATCTTGGTTAAAACCATGAGATTTTCTGAACCACATCTTCTTCCCCCTTTCTGGTTACTAGAAAATGTTCTTTGAAGGGTTGAGAAGCAGATCCCAATGGCTAACAGGGTCTTACTGTCTTACTCATTCCTACTGAGCATCGCTTTAACCTTTGGTCCAAAGGGTGTCAAACCATCAAAAGTGGAAATAATAAAGAATGTCTTGAAGCCCTCTGCAAAGTTGCATAATCACATCCAAGCATGCCACTGAATGGCTGTGCCTGCTGCTCTAGCTGCCCATCAGCTGCATTAGAAACCAGATAAGCAGATGCATGGATACACTGGACATCGATTGCAGAGCACACAACTGAGACTACAATGATTTCTGGATGTCTGCCAAGAAGTACCTGAGACGGCTTGGTGACTTTGTTCAGGTCCTTCTGAAAGCAAGTCATATGGGCAAGGTTCCTCAGCATGCTAAGTGCAAAAGTCGCTGATGCATACGTCCATTTCTCAAACTGCTCATTGCCCCTGACTCCCTGTTAGGGGGATGGGCAGATGTACTCTCTTCTCATGGTCCTTTCTTCATGGTTGCCACCACAATCATGGCATCTACCAGGGACAAATCCAACAGATGTATACAGACACTGGAAATGCTCAGTGAAGTAGAAGCTTTTAATATTCCACAATGTTCACAAAGCTTTCAGGTATGGCTACCCTTCTTCTGTGTGATACCAAAAGACATTTAGCCCAATGATTTCAATATATAGTTAACTAACAAGATCACATGGCACAGCCATGAAAATTCTTAAAGAGCTAGCACACTCATCACAAGCAAAGGTAAACGCATTCAAAACATGTAAAAACAAGTTCATATAAACAGAAAAAATAATAAAAACATGTATGAAAAAAACATTTTAAATTACATGCAAAGAAATGCATGTAAAAATACATTTAAAGTGCATATAAAATACTAATAAACTACTAGCGTAAAATATCCTGTTTCCTTTTCAATACAAGTTTTATTATATCTTTTGCATTAATTATTGGTTCAGAGTCAAACAGCCATGTAATCAAATTATATTCAGAGACCTCTAACTTATTACTCAGGTCTCCACCTCTTATACTCTTTGAAATAATCTGTATCACCCTGAATTTAAATTCATGGTTCCTCCCTTTTCTAAAATATGTTTAGTTAAAGCGTTGGTTGTAACACATCTTCATATTTCAGAAGTGTGTTCAATTATACGATCTTTAAGCTTACATGCACTTTTGCCTACATAAAATGCAGAACAAACAGTGCATGTAACTAAGTAAACATATTTATGGTATTACTGAAGCTAAATTTCTTGTTGAGGGTATAAAGCTATCATTAGTTATAATATATTTACACCTCACACAATTGTAACATGGAAAAAGTCCCAGACTTACTCATTTTAGGATTAATTTTAGTTATAAGAAAAATCCTTATAACATAAACGCTTCCTAAGGTTAGGACAATTCCTGCATGCAAAGCTAGGTTTTGAACCAATAATGGCTTTAAGCTCTGGCATACTCTCAAGAATGCCCCAATGTTTTGATATTATGTGTTTTACTCTATTTGTCTTCATACTGTAAGTTGTAGTACACCTTAAGTAATTTTGTTCTCTTCTCTGTGCTGAAACATTACAATACATAGTCTTCTCCACCAAAATAAGGTCTGGCTGAACTACTTCTATCTCTCAGAACTTAATGAAGGTTATAGGGAAAGTCACCAGGATGACCACGGCAAGAAGAAACAGTTTATTCAAACCACTGCACAGCACAGTAAAAGACCACAAATTAACGCTCAACTTGATATATGTTTTCGTCAAAGATTAGACTTCATCAGATAACAAAGGTAAAATTCTACAGATTTAAATAGGACACACAATTTGTCACAGCCAATAAAAAACATATGTTAAAATTAGCAATTAAAAAGTTAACCATTAAACTACCTTCCTAATATTGCACCCTAGCTAATATAAAAGTGGCCTTTTATGGTGCTGTGCTGTGGTTTGAATAAACTGTTTCTTCTTGCCGTGGTCATCCTGGTGACTTTCCCTACAACCTTCATTATTTATTTATTGGTTGGTCTAAGGTTGTGGTTTGCTTCTTTTTCGAATCTCTCAGAACTTCCAACTCTACCCCTTCCAAGAATTCGCTATCATAACCTCTTTCTTTAAATTCTCTGATCATTTCATCCATCTGCTCAATGCATATCTCATCACTGGTGCTCAGTCTACTTACTCTTTGCAACTGACTTCTAGCTACAGTATACCTCTAAATGTATAGGGGGCACGCATACTACATCGATGTGTATACCTATTCGCTTGGACATCCTTCTTGTATACAGATGTACGAATATTCTCATTTGACTTAACGAATTTCACATCCAAAAAGCAAATCTCCATAGCAGAAAAGGTTGATTTAAATTTAAGAAAGGTAGTGGTACGATCCAAATAGTCTATTAAGCTAGTCAACTCACATTCATTACCCCTCCAAATCAAAAAAACATCATCCACAAATCACTTATAAAAGGCAAACATGGACCTGAAACTCTTGTGGTGCATCAAACACAAACTGTTCTTCCCACTGATGCAAAGTAAGGTTGTTCGCAACTGGTGTGCCCATTGCTACACCAGATATTTGGAGGTATAACTGTTTGTTAAATATGAACAAATTATTAATCAATATTAGCTCTAGTAATTCACAAAGTGTTTCAACTTCTCTACTGAACAGGTCATTGTTATGATTTAAGAGCCCACGTACTGCATCTGAGCTATAGTCATTAGGGAATGACTGTAAATAGAGAGTTGATATCCAAAGTAACAAACAGGAAGTCAATATTTCCCTCATAGATATGCCATTGATAGATTTTTGTTAAAAAGTCTTTAGTATCTTCTATACAACATTTTATTTTAACAAGATATTTACTAAGCACAGACTGCAGGTAAAGAGACGGGTTCAATAATCCATCCCCCGTCAGAAACAATAGGGTGCATGGGGGGTAGGACAGACTCTTATGAATTTTAGGCAGACCTTAGAGAACAGGAATTACAGAACAAGGTACAGCAAAAAAGTAGAATAAATCAATAGTTATATCATTCATAAGCTGTAAATCATAGATAGCCATGTTGATATTACTTTCAAAAGTCACCACACTAGAAAATTCAATTCTCTTAACAGTTCTCTCATCTGCTAGAAACTCATACGTGAAAAATATATAGTCATTCTTATCAAGAATGACAACAGCACTCCTCTTATTGGCCTGTTTAATAACGATGCTAGTGTTTTCTGTAACTTAATAAGAGCTTCATATTCATCATGTGGCAAGTTGTAATATGTGTCTTTGGAGCATTGTTCATACAGTTCATGTAACTCTTTTTCACACACATTGGAGAACGCATTAATTACTGGACAGTTTGTGGTATAAAAGGACTTGATACATCTTTGAGTATACAGACCAGAGGAATCCCTAAAGATATACTTAAGACTTAAATTCCTCACAAATATTCTTAAATCAGTAAGTGCTTCTACTATTGTATCCGCATTTGATGGAATATACTGAAGTTCTTAATTGAGAACTGCAATTTCCAATGTAGACAGTTTCTCACTGGACAAATTTATAACAGCATGATTTTTCAAACATTCCTGATGTACTGAGAAGCTGCAAGTTTGTTGACCATTGTAAATTGGTCCTACCCTGCCACCCCCTCTCTTCTTCGACTGACCCCTCAAACTGTCTTTGTTGCCTGTCTCTATACATTCTGGTAAACGAGGTAGTAATTGTAGAGCTAGTTGTTGAAAATCCTCTGCAGTGTTGGGATTTTCATTTGCTAGTAAGCCATGAGAGGTTCGAGTATTATTAGGTATCGGGGTCACATTGAAATCAGTAGAAGCAGACATTTGTGTTACACAAGTCCCAACAATAGGTAATCACAATGAAATATTTTTATCGGCCCTGGAGGATTCAGCAACAGTAAATGAGTCTAAGGCATAAAGTAACTCCTTCTGTAAGGGGGTTTCTTTCTTACTCTGTGAGGACTTGTGCCATGAAAAAATGTTACCCATTTTAAAATCATTACTATCTCTCAGAAACGTATGCTTTTTTGTTAGCTCCAAACAATGTTCATAACTAACTAGGCTATCAAGCATTAAGTTGTATACAAATAAATGTTCTTTAAACCCCAAAAGTCCAGTAATTTCACATTCTGACTTCATAATTTCCTCCTGCAATTCATTCTTAAGATTAACAAAAAAACAGTTCATAAGAACCATGTATTCAGTACTTATTTTTAACTTAAGTTGGCTCCAACTTCTAAAAATAGGCTGCGAAGCTGAAACGTTGCCACTGGAGTCTTTTTTATGCCTCTACCTTCTTTTCCAGGACAGTAACTCAACTACTAAATGTGTCAGCATCAGGAACAATCATTTCCCTTGTTTCACCAATACATACAGAGGAATCCATCATATGTATTATCAACGGATTCGTACGTGCAGAGAGGAGGTCATGAAGGGAGCCAACTGGCCACATTGCATTAACTGAATTCACTTCAAAGGCAGGCTGTGTCATATCAAGCAAGTAGAAGAACACCCAAGGCTGATCTGAAAAAGTACAAAACTAAGCAAAGACTGCAGGTAAAGAGATAGGGGTTCAGCAATTAACTATATATTAAAGTCATTGTGCTAAATGTAGTCTTTTGTTATAACACTGAAGAATGGTAGCCATACCTGAAAGCTTTGTGAATATTGTGGAATATTAAAAACTTCTACTTCATTGAGCATTTCCAGTGTTTGTATACATTTGTTGGATTTGTTCTGTGTTTTTTGCAGACCTGGATTAGCTTCATGTTGGTCTTTTTTCCTGTTATTAGTTACCTACCAGGGACAACCAAGATCTTGCCCGGCTTTCATAGTATCGGCTCCAATAAGTCAGGATCTTTCCATTCCCACTGTGACAAGATCTTAGTGGGCAGCACCACCCAAGAGGTAGAAGAGCCAGCCCCAAAAGCCTTGAGGAACACAGACACTTCAGGAGAGGGTGTATTGATGGACCAACCCTCTTGTTGTTTCATCAATTCCAGAATTTCACCAAAGGTGACATCCTCCAGAGGGAAATGCGGGCAGCCTTCACTGTCATCCAACAGTGACTCCTGGGAGGAGACCAAATGTCTCCTTTTACAGGACCCTGCCTTGTTTGACCTACTGGGGAACGGTCAGTATGAGACTAGGAACTCATGTGATGAACACCCTCAAGGCTGAATCAAACTGACTGTCCCAGTCAGGATGGATACACAGAATCACAGCCAGCATCCAATAGGTGTCAGGATGGAGCCGAGCATAACAGAGACACCTCTTCTCTCTGTCTGGTTAGAACACTTTCATATGCCTCAAAAGCAAAGGATGCAATCAGAACCAAAGAAACACTCCTCTGATTGGAAAGGGATATAGGAGGAACATCTTCTGCTCATCCTCTCTAGCTCTAAGGCCGACAATGGAGTCAAGCTATCAGCTGCAGAGGCCCTGAGGGAACAGCCAAATCCAAAAGCTTCAGAGTCAACTCAACCCCTTCAGTCTCAGCTCTGAGTCTTCAATTCCAACACTCATACCAGTCTAACAAAATCAGAGTTTAGAGTAATGGATACTGACTGAGTCAAAGTTGAGATGACTGTCAGCTACAATGTAGGTGACCTGGGGAGGCTTGGACCTGACACTAAGAAAAAAAAAGAGAAAAAGGGAGCAATATACTAAAAATAGCACGGAAAAGATAATAAACACTTAACTCACTACTGTTTGAGCCATAATACACCGCTTCCTGCTTGATCAGCGGAAAATGAGACCTGAGAAAATTTGGGAAACAGAGGGAATTATGGGTAGGGGAAGAGTCACAGCCCCAGATCCAAAGCATTTAAAAGGAGTCGAGGTCAGATCTGAATGGATCCGATAACCCAAAGGTTGAATCAGACAAAAGTAGACACCATCATATATATATATATATATATATATATATATATATATATATATATATATATATATATATTTATTTACTTTCCAAGAATTTACTTTTTCAGGACATTAGCCTCCCTCACTGAGTTGGCATGGAAGCTCTGAAGGGCTTGGCACTCAAACCTCTCTTTTTAGTGAGCTTAGCAAATGTGGAAGGTGAGCTTGAAACTGTGGAAGCCGGTCAGCTGCTGTATTCTGTGCAGGATATACCTATATATGTAGCTAGGACTACTGCCGCAGTAATAATATGAATGAAAATAGAGAGGTCTGTACTACTTTGACAGGTCTAGTGGGTTAAACTACCTCAGAATGATGGGTTTCCACCCTTAGTGCCTTAAACAATGTGGTAGAAATGAAAGTTAAGTACTTATGATAATGCTAGATCCTTGTTATCTTCTGTCTGTCTCTACCTGTGAGTTATCAGATCCAATCAGATCTGAAGCTTGTACTTTACAATCTTCAGTTCTGAAGCTCTTCTTCCTCTCCCAAAATGCTCTGTGTATCTAAAGCTCCTCATATTAAGTTTGCCTTACCATACCTGGCCTGTACAAACAGAGTTCCTCTAGTCAAACCAAGGGTTAGACCAAAGAATCTTTACAAGAGACTTCAGACCAGTGTGCAAGGTCCACCAAGGACCACAAATTACCAAAGACAATATGGAGGGGGATAAAGGGAGGGATAGTTGAGATAGACAGAACAAAAAACAACACTAGCATTATGGTAAGTACAGATTCATATCTGATGTTGTCTTGTCCATCTGCCTCAACCTGTGGGACAGAATCCCCAGCAGGACAACTGGGTGGTATATGGAAATGGTGGAGCCAAAAGAAGTCATAGATGTAGATTAATGTCTAGTTTATAATGATAAACAAAGATGTGAGTGTTAGAACAGGCAGCTCTGGCACAAATATAATAGACACTGCCCTAACAGAGTGGGCTTTTGGCTTAACAGGTAGTGGGGTAAACCTTTTATGGTATAAACATAGGATATGCAATCAGAAAGTAATCTGGACAAAGTTACCTTGGAAACTTATTTCTCAAGCTTAGCTCCAGAGAAGGACACAAAATGTTCTGATTTCCTGATATGTTTGGTCCTTTCCTAATAGAATCTCAAGCGGTGATGGAGATCTAAAAAAATAAAACGTATATTCAACCTTGTTACTTCAGTTTGGAAAGAAAACTGGCAATTGAATCAAATGGATCAAATTAGACCCAGAGGCTACCTAAGGCAAAAAGTAAAGATGTGTCGATAAAGAAACCCTGTCTCTGTGAAGAATAAGGTAAGGTGGACAGCAGGACACATCTTGAAGTTATGAAATGCTTCTGGATGAATTACTGCAAAGAAGAAGAGTGTTTTCCATAAAAGAAACTTTAAGTCTAAAGTAGCAGCTGGTTCAAAGGGGATCCTGGTCATGGGCTGGAGGAAGAGGAGGAGGAGTAAATCCCAGAGAGGTATCTGATCACTTACAAGATGCTTTGGACAATCTTAGAAAACTGACTAGTAGAAAACCTTGACCAATGTGGAAATTTGAGATGGCCACCAGTTAGAACTTGACAGTATATTAAGACCTAGACTGAAAAAAGACCGCCTAGAAAATCTAATACTACATCTAAAGGGGCAGAAAAGGGATCCAAACTGGCCAACTACTGAGATGTCGGTACTCAAAATGCCGAGTGCTGAAAAGGCAAAAAAAAAAAAAAAAAAAAAAAGAAGGAAAACCTGGAGAACAGCGAATTTCAAAAATCGTTCTCCTTTAAACCCCCTCCCCCCAACTTATGCATACCAACTCCAAGATCACCATACCTTGCAGAAAAGGGAATATTTTGAGAAATGGCATCCTGGACTTGGTATATGTAAGTCCAATCTTTTGGCCATTCGGCCTCCACGTTTTGGGACTCACTGTAGCAGGTCCCGACATATCAAATGGCTGCCATCCAAACCTTAAGAAAAGACCCAAATAGAAAATCTTCTCCACTTACTATCAAAAACCTTTCTTGTATAGCACTTCTGAAAAGAAGAAAGGATATGCACAACTCTTTAAGAAAACGTGGGATCTCTGGCCATCAATGAAATTGGAGGAACCACGCAGTAATCCTGAAGGATTTGAGATTTGGTTGAGGATAGACTGAAGGACAGGATATCACATCTATAACAGGATCTAAAAGCTATGAAGGGTGTAACAGAAGAGGCTATAAGAAGGGGAATCCAACCTGTCTGGGCCAAAATGGGACTATGAGGGTTACAGTCTCTCTGCAATGAGCTAATTTCTGCAGAAACTTGATTATCAAGAGCATCGAAGAGCACGTGTACAACAGACCTGGGGGCCAAGAATGCAGAACAGCATCCCACAGTGACTGATCCTTGGGAAGGATCAGTGCAAAAAAAGCTGTTGCTTATGGTGCTGCAAAGAAATTGCAGCACAGCTGGCCCCAGTGGCTGAAAATTAGAGCAGCCACTGACGGACTGAGGGGTCATTCATGAGGCATCAAAATGCTTCTGTGGAGATTGTACATTACAATGCTGGATTTCCCCCAGAATGTGTACTGTTATCAGAAAGCAATGCAAGGACATTGCCCAATGCCACTCCCTCATACCTGCTCAGCACAAGGGATAGGACCCCCCCCCTTCATTTATGCATCAAACTAGTGCCATGTTGTAGGGCTGGATTATGATCACACCTTTGAAGAGGCAGTTTTGAAAGGCCTGCAGTGCTAGCAGGCCTGCACTTATCTTCAACACACTGATGTGAATATAGGCCCTCTGACAGAGACCAGGTACCTTTGGTTGCTTTCAATATGCAATGCCCCCCTCTCACGCACCCCAGGAGGGAAGCATCAGTGATTACAATGACCATGGGATGAGGAAAGACAAACAGATGACCTAAAGAAACCTGATCTGATGTCAGCAGACAAGACATGTGATAGTAAATGTCAATGAGATGAACAAAATTCATCAGGTGAATTGTAATTGACCACTGGACTGATAAAATTTACTGAAGAACCCTCATGAAGTACCTGGGTAGAGGAACAAAAGAGACTGCAGCAGCTATTAGAACAAGACGACAAAAGACCAAGGAAGTTGGTGGCCTCTGAAGTATTAAAATTTGACTGGCCTGAAGTCATAAAGATAGCAATCTGAAGGGAAGAAGGCTGGCAATCAGATTGGTGGTGTCCAGATAACAACAGACAAACTGTACACCTTGAACAGGTTCCAGGTTAAACTTTTCAAAATTGAGTAAAATGCCCAAGTATAGACACAGGTGGACCAATAAGTCTCTCACATAAATCAATAATGCTCTTAAAGTCACTGTAAGA